>NW_007479594.1:0-302 GCF_000475195.1 Diaphorina citri
GAATCTGTACAGCCTTTGTAGTTCTTTATTACCGTAAATCTCGTAATGAAGTGTTGTTTACATTCCTTATAAACTGTTTGCCTTGCTGCTATCTTTTAGGTTTCCAATTTACAAAACTATACATAGAAGCAGTTAAGGAATATCTTCAGGTTAATGACAAGTGTAAGGATCAATGTACTTCATTAAATTAAAATCTGCAGTCAGCTCCCATGGCGTAGTGATCACTGCACGCGGGAGACCCGGGTTCGATTCCCGGCGGGGTCAAGAAATTTGTATCATGCAAATGATTGATTCCGTGACTG
>NW_007479595.1:0-302 GCF_000475195.1 Diaphorina citri
ATTGAACTGTGTTCCGACACCTGATTTTTGAACAAAGTGTATTATTTAGAAAGCTGAGAAAACGAGCTTTCCAACCATGTATGCCACATTTGGACAGAAGGCTTCTAAGCTCCAGTATGAATGAAAGTTCGCGCGAATTTTTTTCCCTATACAGCATATAAGGTCGTGACTAGATTCGTTGGTGAGCGAATTGAACTGTGTTCCGACACCTGATTTTTGATCAGAGTATATTATTTAGAAAGCTGAAAAAACGAGCTTTCCAACCATGTATGTCACATTTGGACAGAAGGCCTCTAAGCTCC
>NW_007479596.1:0-302 GCF_000475195.1 Diaphorina citri
TTGATGGGATCTTGAAATAGAAATAGCTGCAGTGGACGTACAAAGGACATAATATGTAATTAGGTAGAATAATAAGGGGGTCTTTTTATTCAACGAATCCAGATTTGATGGATTCAAATATCTTGATTCGATTTGAAAATCCCAGTCAGTGCAGTTATCTTGGAGGACAGCCGGTTTGCCTTGTAAGCGGCGCGCTAGATTGTGGGTTCGATTCTATAAGAATGAATAATAATAATAGACTCTTGAGTGGAAGGTAACCACTAGGCGAGGTTAACGCCGGAGGCGTTCTCTACCACCTAACC
>NW_007479597.1:0-302 GCF_000475195.1 Diaphorina citri
AGATGTCCTAGTTAATTTTTCCGTAAATTACGTATTACAATGCGTTAACAGACAATCTGCCAGTAAGCTGAAGTATTCGTCATTCGTCAGACACACACACTACACTTACACACTCTGATTTCTAGATACTCGGGAGGTTTATAGAAATTAATTAGACTCTTGAAGATGGACTTGTTTATTTCAATAGGTATTTAAAAACCCACATTACACTAATGAGCCACGTTTTCCCCGGGTATAATGACCAATTCATCGTAATACAAAGGTCTGTTTTTCATTCCGACGTGGGTGCGATGCGAACCCGA
>NW_007479598.1:0-302 GCF_000475195.1 Diaphorina citri
TCGGTACGGCTTTCGCATTAGTGCAACGCACACTCTTTTACATCTATGCCTATCCACTATCTAAGAACGGAAAAGTCTGGCTAGAAAATGTCCGCCCTGGACGGGATTTGAACCCTCTCCGGGTTGAAAGTCAGTGCTATTGACCACTCGGCCATAGAGGTGTAATAATAATAATAATAGACTCTTGAGTGGAAGGCAACCACTAGGCGAGGTTAACGCCTTATGCGTTCTCTACCACCTAACCCTTAGAGCTCCATTATTACGTTGTCAAATTCTCAAATAAATGAGGATAAAATTCCATA
>NW_007479599.1:0-302 GCF_000475195.1 Diaphorina citri
TGTGTAGATATTGTTTATTATGTTCATTATTTGCATTACTTATCGGTCATAACAAGTAGAGATCCAGACTGCAGTGTTGTGCACTGAGATTATTATGTTTATGCATGCCTCTACATTTTCATTTTCCTCGCATTACGCTTTATTATGTCTGGTCAGTATCGGATACTTTCATAGATAATTTGATAAGAAATCCATGCACTCAGGTACTTACATTACTACATTATTGTGAACTATTGGGTATGTCTGCTCATACCCAATTTGGATAATGAAATTTGATCTCCATGATATTGAGGAGTCTGAGG
>NW_007479600.1:0-302 GCF_000475195.1 Diaphorina citri
CATATTTAGGTAAGGTATATAAACATACCTTGAAAATTTGAGCTCTTAATACCAAGTAGTTCCGGAGATATAGAGGCGTAAAAATCGCAATTTTTTTACTCATTCACTCACTCACTCACTCACTCACTCACTCATCAAAATGTTGAGGCACTTCCCGATATAGTAGAAACTTGAAATTTGGCAGGATGGTAGCTCTTGATGAGTAAGCAAAGGGGAAAATCTGGAAATCGGCAAAAGTTGCACTGGGCGCCGCCCACAGGCGGAAATAACCGCTTTTTGGCGGTTTTCACCGAACGGTTAGA
>NW_007479601.1:0-302 GCF_000475195.1 Diaphorina citri
CACTTCCTGTCTTGTTCGGGATAACACAGGAAACCTCATTTATTATCCTGGCGAAGAAAGTCCTGTTTCCTCTTCAGGTATTAAAAGGAAACTCTCACGACAGGAACGTTAATTTAAATAATTTGTCGATTTCCTTCGATAAATTATTTAAATTATTATTAATCGATTACATCCAATGATATAAGTTATAAGATATTAAGTATTATAATAAATCAATTAGACATGCGATTATATCTATAAGCTATAACCTAATGATCAGAGAAGTTTTTATTTTATAATTTTTTGGAAAGTTTCAAACTTTG
>NW_007479602.1:0-302 GCF_000475195.1 Diaphorina citri
AATGTTTTCTGAAGGTATAACTCTTGCACACTTAAATCATGAACAAAATGTTAACAAAGGAACAAAAATCCTTGACTTCCTCGATATTTAGAGCCTGTTCAGTGTTCACACTTGTCGTGGGTTTCATCCGATTTTTCCCCCGAATGTCCTGTAGGCAATGTAATTTAAATGTGAGAGTGTTCCCACTACACATGACACGATTTTTTTCCCCGAACGACAAGTGTGAACGGGCTTTTATTCTCTTTCCTTTCAGGAAGACAAAAATAGTGGTCCTCCCTTGACCACCTTCCTTCCCCAGTAAA
>NW_007479603.1:0-302 GCF_000475195.1 Diaphorina citri
ACTTTTTTCAACATTTTCACTGCCAGCATGGTGTATTTCTTTTTGTATGATTTTTATGCTAAACTAACGTTTGTATGTGGTACCGTAGTCGTGTGAATAGGTACTTCTCTTACGTTTTAAGCTATAGGTGGAGAAACGTGACGTCATTAATGACATTTTCCCCGTACTCACACATGGTTTTGGGCCGTGTGACGTCAAAATGGGCTCTTAGCCTAATCTTTCATTATTTGTTTCGTTATACCGGAAGGCGATTTTTATTTAGCCATCAAACTCAGCTGATCTCCTGGCCCAAGCACTGAACG
>NW_007479604.1:0-302 GCF_000475195.1 Diaphorina citri
GAACGATAGGTACAGGTAGGTACATGTTAGATAGTAACTAAACTTTCAAAACGTTTTATTTAAATGATGAATCAACATAATTATGTTCCAGTAAAGATGAAAACCATTCATTGGTACCTTGTATTTTTGACTTGAAAGAAATATTGAACTTTATATTGTACACTTTTTAAAAACTTTCTACACGACTTGAGCTCTTAACCTATTTTTTCGATTTAAGTACCTACCATCAAAGAAAAGTATCAAGTGATGCATGAAATTATTCTGAATTTGAAAATTCGAGGATATCCATTCAACTGTTTTTG
>NW_007479605.1:0-302 GCF_000475195.1 Diaphorina citri
GTAAGTCGGTACAAGCCGTCAGATAAGCAGCAAACCCCTTATCAATAAATTAATTTACCAAGGAGAAGCTTGTACCTATGTACCTACGTACTAATCCTACTATACCTATTCTTTTTTCTACACACCGAATTGGCACAACACGACGACACTGAGGTAACATTTGGTCAGTTTTCATACACAAAGAACTCACTCCGAGGCTTAGGTGTAGGAGCAACGAGCCCAAAAAGATAGGTGGTTAAGCTTATACGAATCTACGAACTTATACAAAATCTTATATGGAATCTACGGTCAAAATATTAAAT
>NW_007479606.1:0-302 GCF_000475195.1 Diaphorina citri
AGACAATCGCAAAGCATTAGAGAACAACAAACAAATTAGAAAGCTGAGGCAAAATTCCACAAGTAAAAAGTAGATTTTCAGCTTCACCATGAATTCGAGAAATAAATTAAATTCTCAAAAAATTGAGGATAAAATTTCATGCCCCGGCTAGGATCGAACCCGCGTTCTCCTGGTTTATCAGGCGAGCGTCCTGACCACTAAATCACCGAGGCAGGATTAGTTCTGTTCTGACATTTTGACCAAGAGAAAGAAAAGCACACACACACACCTAACCATGTAAATATGTATCAGAATATTTTACT
>NW_007479607.1:0-302 GCF_000475195.1 Diaphorina citri
AACGGATGCAAAACTGCGAAATTCAATCAACTTCTGTAAGAGTAGGAGTAGCTTATTAAGTAGCTGCCCCATATCAGACAGGCAAAATAATAGACAATGCAAATAGATAGAAGAACAATAGGTATTCGTGCTATTCGTCATTTCCATTGTGTTAACGCCCTCGGAGCAAAAGGCACTGATCTATGTGTCGTGTATCGAATGATGATGAATTATTTATTGAATGAGCGTAATTTGAAAGGTCGGATCTCGGCGGATAATTGTTATATCCATACAGGGTGAGCCAAGTTGTGTGGACAACACTA
>NW_007479608.1:0-302 GCF_000475195.1 Diaphorina citri
CAATGTCCATCAATTAGTTTGATGTCTCTATTTTGGATCTTGAATTTTGTAGTTTTCGTCTAGGGTTTTCTCTTTTTTTCTTGACCAACATTTTGCAGTTAAACTGTCTATAGTCCACAGTGTCTATCAGTCTATCCATATTATTATTTGTATTTGTCTTTAACGCTCCTAAAATTTGTCCTCGTCTGAAGAACTTTCGGGTATAATTTTTCTATCGACTATTCGATTTTTAGTCCGTCCTTCCTTTATTATTACTAATAATAAAAGGTATAAGGGACGGACTATTGTATTCGCTTCGGTGT
>NW_007479609.1:0-302 GCF_000475195.1 Diaphorina citri
CCGAAGGCCAAGGCCAGATTCAGGTGTTATCAACTAGCTATGAAACATCTGATACATGGGACTATATGAGTCTGTGTTGTAGCATGCTCATCCCTTAGTATGTCTCTCATCAGATGGGCGAGAAGAGACACAATACCTCCCATTTAGGTGCTGGGTCAACAGGAGAACACCAGAAAGTAACCCGTTGAACTATTTGCAAATGTAGAGTGCTCAATTTCTTGTCGAAAGTAGGCATCAAACATTCAAACTCGGGACCTTTCGCATTGTAAAAGTTTTGAAACGACTGTTTGCAAGCTCTACAA
>NW_007479610.1:0-302 GCF_000475195.1 Diaphorina citri
ATTTTAAACAATATGCCATTTGAAATAGGTTAGGTAGGTACTTAAGGAAAGAGCACATCCACCAATAGCAGTAAGTTATAGAAAAATTAAGAATTTAAAAAGACAAGAAAAACATTATTGTTATCCACTTCCACAGTCCTTTTATACTCCTTCAAAAGCCTCGTCTCAAGCCTAAAAAAAAAACTTCACATAAAATTCCCCCGTAAAATACCGACACCATCATCTTTTTTCTCTTTGTCCCACCTTCGCCTTCCTAATCATAAATCTCGTATCATAACCATAATCCGAACATGAAATATTCA
>NW_007479611.1:0-302 GCF_000475195.1 Diaphorina citri
AAGAGTAAAAGTGCCAAAATAATTAATTTGTTGTTGTTGTTGTTGTTCATAAGTTCCTATTTATTCAACCACGTTCATGTTCACTGTGCATGTAGTTTCCAGTTCCTCCCTTCATAGGGTTACCATCCCTACACTGGAGACATTTGAGATATTACGTACGTACACTGAGAGAAAAAAGGCCAATATTTCGTGCATCTTGACTTGTTAATTCAAAAATTATTCATCCTAAGTATAATTTAACAAAGATCTTAAATGTAGCATCCACATTTGTACGGAATACAAAGTTTATAATGAGTGAGTGA
>NW_007479612.1:0-302 GCF_000475195.1 Diaphorina citri
CCTTCCGCCCTTGAACCTTTCTCTTACAGAGAGTGTACTCTCTCTCTCTCTCTCTCTCTCTCAATAGAAAATAACACCCTAGAACCCCTTTATTCCCTTCCGCCCTTGAACTTTCCCCTCCATTTCCCTTTAAAATCCCCTTTTATCCCCACTCTTCCTTTTGACCCTTCCTTCCCCTTCTTCGACCATGTAGACTTGTAGTGTATTCTAGAGGGTCCTTGGGGAAGGCCCTTCATAAACAACCCTATCTGAACATGTGAGTGTCTTACTGTCTGGCTTTAGAGGGGGAGAGGCGGGGGGGG
>NW_007479613.1:0-302 GCF_000475195.1 Diaphorina citri
GGATTATTTATTATTTTTGACGATCTTTACGAAAAAAATACATTTGGACAATTATATTTTTCATGAGAATCATCAATTGTTTTTTTGACAAAGGATCAATAGGTAAACAATGTCAGAAGAACTAAGAAGTCAAAAGTTTTTTTTACAAGGCCTGCTACAACTGCACACTTCAATTATTTCACACAATAAAGTAGAACCTCAATTATTTTAAAAATTGGGACCGAGGGTAGTGTTGTGTATGATGGTGGTTTCGAACCAGTGTATTTCGGTTTTCCAATATCCAATATTGGCTAGAGTGAATT
>NW_007479614.1:0-302 GCF_000475195.1 Diaphorina citri
CGCTTACTATCAGGTAATTGTCAGCTACCAAAGTGAGTCAGCTCCCATAGCTCGCTTTGCACATGGGAGACGAGGGTTCGATTTCCGACGGGGTCAAAAAATTATATCTTGCAAATGATTGATTCCGTGACTGGTTGTTGCAAATGATTGATTCCGTGACTGGTTCGGGCAGGATAAACAAGGTATATTCTATTCTAGTAGGTATATTCTATTCTTACAATTACTTCAACGGGTTACTTTCTGGTGTTCCCGTGTTGACCCAGCACCTAAATGGGAAGTATTGTGTCTCTTCTCGCCCATCT
>NW_007479615.1:0-302 GCF_000475195.1 Diaphorina citri
TCTTTCATTAGAACGGAAAATAAAAATTGAATTTTCGACCTTTTACAGTTATTTTTCGGAGTTTTGACCTCAGATTTGAAATTTTCCTAACTTTTTACATAGGAATCGACTATTTATTTATATTTTTTACCCATTTACAACTGCTCCATTAGAGTATTATGCACCTCTGTGCGCACAGAGACAGCACAGAGGTGATTTTAATGGCGCTACCGCATACTTGGGTAGTATATTTCTACTTCTATTATAATACTACTTTTGAGAGATTTAAGAATGTATATTTACGTAGTTGATTGTTCTTGTTC
>NW_007479616.1:0-302 GCF_000475195.1 Diaphorina citri
TTTTTTTTGATAATGGTGAAATATTTAAAAATTAATTCAGATAAAAAATAATAATATTTTTATGTCACTTCTGCTCCTGCTGCGATAGAGTCAACATCTATTTTGGGTCTGAAGATGATGTCCTGAGTGACATCGAAAGCTTACCAATTTAAAAAATTTTAATCGTAATATTGTCTTCGTAAAAATATTATTATTTTTATCTGAATTAATTAGAGGTAAGTTTATACAAACTTTGATACTTGGCAGCCTCCATGGCCTAGCGAATCACACTGGCTATGCACGCCGGATTCGTATAAGTTTAA
>NW_007479617.1:0-302 GCF_000475195.1 Diaphorina citri
ATTATTTGCACTATGATTAGTTGCACAGTTAAAATATTGTAATCTAATAAACACCAATTTCCACTAGAGGGCAGGTCACTCTAAAGTCTCATCAGTAGGTATCTACCTCAGTATGTACAGTCAAAATGGAGGCATCCATTCAAGAAGACCCCAAAATCCACTTTTACTAATAGGGGAGCAGAATAATGGAATCAGAGCCGGGTCCACAAAGTGAGTTTAAAATCAGTTTAAGATTATTTAATCTCGGTTTAAAACAAAGAAAGAAAAAAAAAAAAAAAAAAAAAAAAAAAAAAAAAAGGTTT
>NW_007479618.1:0-302 GCF_000475195.1 Diaphorina citri
AAGAGAACGAAGTATAGCTAGCACCACTTTAACTACTTTTTCAATCCCAATTTGATGATTTTGATGCAACTTTCCAATCAGACTCATAAAATTACAAATTTATACTTGAGAGCACCTTAAGGTTAACCTATTCTTCGTTATAAGATACCTCTTTTCTTCTCTATTGAAGATACCTCTATTACCCATTGTCTAGGTCTAGGATAATACAGCATTTCTTACGCCTTTTCTACCCTTTTGTTGCTCTGTTTACAGTGTTCACAAAGGAAGAACTCACGACACACTATTTATGTACAATTTACGAC
>NW_007479619.1:0-302 GCF_000475195.1 Diaphorina citri
TTGGTAGAGGTTCAGGAGAAATAAGATGAATGTTCGAAGAACCTGTACCTATCTAAAACTCACTACAACATATTACAAGCATAATATTATATTTAATGACACACATCACGAACATACCTGTACAACTGTACATAGGTAATGTAATTTTAAATTGACGATCAATACATGAGTCATATTCAACCTTTTAGAGATTCGGAGTGAAGATTAAAATCCTTCCCTAGCGACTAACGTGGAAATTATTACTTGCTAGTTGCTACCAAAAAATGTAATGGAAACTTTCGACACTCAAATGTCATTGCTTT
>NW_007479620.1:0-302 GCF_000475195.1 Diaphorina citri
CTGTAACTGCCAAGGTCTTATCGTACCGAAATCGAAGACACAATAGGGGAAAGCCAGCCTTTCCGAGAACGAACATTACCTATCTGTTCAATACTCAGTACAAAAGCAGCCCCGGGTGGAAATCGAACCCGCGGCCTAGCGCCTACAAGGCAGCCGCGCTACGAACCAAGCTAACTAGGCTGGCAATCTAATTGCTTCATCCAAGAGATAAAATTAATCCAAATTTCAACTCAATTTATGGCCTCAGCCATTGATAGCCTTAAAGGTCCACCAATAAAAAAAGAAAGGATAAAACTCAAAAC
>NW_007479621.1:0-302 GCF_000475195.1 Diaphorina citri
GTTTTATTATCTAACCATTCCTTTATTTCCAGCCATTCTGTTCATATATGGGTGCTATTTTTATCTGTCCATTCCTTTATTTCCAGCCATTCTGTTCATATATGGGTGCTATTGTTATCTGTCCATTCCCTTTTCCCAGGTATGACACAAGTCTACAAGACGTCTGCAATGATCTAGCCAATCGCTGGATCTCCTGGAACCACACCAAATCCCCTCCATTCAGCAAACAAGACCTGGCCGCTTTTACTCCTGGACAGAAGATAGAATTCCTGGCCAAATCTTCTTCATATATATTGGTGCTA
>NW_007479622.1:0-302 GCF_000475195.1 Diaphorina citri
TCTGTTTAGGAAAAAGTCCGCCCCGGGCGAAAATCCGCGCGACTTAGCGCTTACAAGGCAGGCGCGGTACCTTCAAAATTAACTAGGCAGGCAAAATCAGAGTAAGGGCCGGCAATCCGATATCTAGCGCTTACAAGGCAGGTGCACTTCCTTCAAAATCAACAATCAACAAGGCTAGCAAACTACGAGTAGGTAATTAGCCAGTAGAATTTCATTGCGTGTGAGAATTGTGTTGTGTCCACTACTCCATTCTCAAGTTTGTAGAGTAAACGAGTAGATATTCCAAGAAATTTTCACTGGGA
>NW_007479623.1:0-302 GCF_000475195.1 Diaphorina citri
TATAGAATTCGGAAAGGATCTAAAGGCAAGTTTAAGGTTGTACATCTCGATAGGTTAGCTCCTTATTTAGAACCCAATGTATTCTAAGGTGACATTGTTTTATTTACTTTTGTTAGTTACTTACTTTTGTACTTTTGTTTGTTGCTTAATTGTTCCTTTGTTTGTTCATTTTTCATTTGTAATGTCCTTGTTCGAGGACGAACAATTTTCTTAGGAGGGGATAATGTTACAGAACGCGTCTAGAGAAAGTATCTAGCTATGTATGTATAATGTAAGAACTATAAACGTGAAGCCTCGAGAAG
>NW_007479624.1:0-302 GCF_000475195.1 Diaphorina citri
AGAGTTCATTTTAATTACTCCTAGCTCCTAGTATTATTACGAAGTCCATCGTCACATGAGAGTGACTAGTACAGGTTGTAGGTGCTACTGTAAGGGAAATACTGAAGGTTTCCACTATGGGTATCCCTCGGATTTTCAGCAGGTCTTGAGCTTATAATAGTAGAAAAAACTTGAACACCGGGAACTATTGAAACATTGAATCTAGAATGAATGAATTTCATTGAATTATAAATTCTTGCATTTAGTTTGTGTTCATTGAATTATAAAGAAATTTCAAAAGAAGAAACTAAATCATAATGTAT
>NW_007479625.1:0-302 GCF_000475195.1 Diaphorina citri
GACCGGCCATCGATCGATGTGGAACGACGTCAGATCGACCAATCGATGGTCGATCGACGGCCGGTCGACTATGTGTGGACACTTTACCGTAAGACCTTCAAGATTTTCTTCCGACTTGTTCTTTGGCATATTCCACTTGCTCAGACTTGCTCTTTGCAAATAATTTTACACTTTTTACCCCACTACGCGCTGAAGAATATTGACGAACGAAACGTAGCAGCAAGGTCGTTCTTGGAAAAGGGACCCTTTTCCACAGTCACCCCATTCTACCCAATCTTTTTTTTTTTTTTTAATCCAACACA
>NW_007479626.1:0-302 GCF_000475195.1 Diaphorina citri
GTATTCTGGTTGCTAAGGCAACATCTCAATAGATAGTTTTTCCCTGCCTTCCTCTCTTCCCTGAGCTTTTTCATTGTCGTAATTTTTCCAATAATACATCTTCGATCTTACATTTATTCTTCACTTTACATATGAGTTCTTCTTCATTCAATAAAATACACAATACTACGTCACTGTCATCTAAGGTGTAGTGGTGTACTAGTACCTGTACCTACCTCCTGTTGAAACAACTTACTTGAGTCTCATCTAAAACCATTGCTAATAGTGCCTGTACCTACCTCCAGTTAAAACAACTTACTTGA
>NW_007479627.1:0-302 GCF_000475195.1 Diaphorina citri
TCCAAACTCGGTTTCTCTTCCTCTTCCTTCTATTACGCTTCTCTTTTTTATCTCTTTCTTTCTAGCTCCCTCTCATTTCCTTCTTCTTCCTCCTCCTCCTCCTCCTCCTTTTCGCTATCTGTTTCTACTCTCTCTTTTTCTTTGTCCATCTCTCTTTCTCTGTTCTGCTCTATTGTTCTTTGTTTTTCGTTCTACACTCCTTTGTTTTTCTTTTAATTTTCTCATGTTGTTCAAACTAAACTGAAAGTACGTGTGTACAACAATTACCTTCGACCTCTTCTGTACTTTGGACTCCTGGGATA
>NW_007479628.1:0-302 GCF_000475195.1 Diaphorina citri
GAAGAACGCAAAAAAACGCAGGAGCCCATATTCCTGTTTTCTTAGAATAGTATACAGTTATCTCACTTGTGGCTTGTAGACAGGTTAGATAACACTTGTTTACTTATTTATTTTGTCCGTTTGTTTACAGGAAACTTGGGACTGAGGGGCGCTATGCAGTCGAAGACAACTACTCAGAGTTTGGCTTGTATTAGTCTTCGTCAGCTACAATGCAATGGCTGTATGGGAACTAGGGACGTTACCAATTTTATTACCGCTTTTTTTTTTTTTTAAAAAACGAAAAAAAAAATTATTACCGGCGA
>NW_007479629.1:0-302 GCF_000475195.1 Diaphorina citri
TTATTATTTTTTTAAAGACATTTTAGAAGGAAAAGCAGTGTTTCATTGCCGTTTTTGTTTCGTAGCAATGAAACAACTGCTACAGTCGACCCGTGTGGTCTGTGTCGTAGCATGCCCCTGAGCCTAAGGGATATGCGCTAAGAGACACAATAAGTACTTCCCATTTAGGTGCTGGGTCAACACGAGAACACCAGAAAGTAACCCGTTGAAAAATTAATTTTTTTTCATCAGTAAATGGGTTTCTTCAAATTAAATTGATCCCAAGGGCAAGGCAATGCCTAGACCCTTGACAAATGGAGTGT
>NW_007479630.1:0-302 GCF_000475195.1 Diaphorina citri
ACGCCAACTGGCTCAGACGTCAATAATAAGTAGATACATAGGTATTACTCATACACCAAAACCTTACGGACACCATACCTATATTATATATTATTTCCCCACTTCTGTGTAGGTACTCCTGCTGCGATATTAGAATCAACATCGTTTTTCCCGGAACAGCTGGAGAACCCTATCCGAATCTTCGGTCTCTCTTCCTTTTCGGGACGATAAGACCTCTGCAGTTTAAGTTCCATCCATCAAACTTCTTCAAAAGAAGAAAAAAAATCAGCAATACATCAAACTTTACATATTACGACGAATGT
>NW_007479631.1:0-302 GCF_000475195.1 Diaphorina citri
AAATTCGAAGAAACTTAAAATTTGAAGAAACCAAATTTGAAGGAAACCAAAATTCGAAGAAACTTAAAATTTGAAGAACCCAAAATTCGAAGAATCCCAAAAATTCGAAGAAATCCAAAATTTGATGAAACCAAAATTTGAATAACCCAAAATTTGAATAACCCAAAATTCGAAGAAACCCAAAATTTGAAGAAAACCAAAATTCAGAGAAACTCAAAATTTGAAGAAACTCAAAATTTGAAGAAATCCAAAATTTGAAGAAAACCAAAATTCGGAGAAACTCAAAATTTGAAGAACCCAAA
>NW_007479632.1:0-302 GCF_000475195.1 Diaphorina citri
TCACAATAGATCTAAAAAGGTCGCAGTGATAAAATTGCATACCCTCTCACAAGAGAGGAGCAACCAGACTCATAATAATAAATAATAGGGCTCGGAAAAATCGATTAATCGATTAAATTTTCATAATCGATTTTTCCGATAAATCGAAAAAAAATTCCAAGCCCTAGTAGGGCCCCATATTTATGAACAAAATACTAACCATAGAAGTCACACTGAAGACAATCTTGACCAATGAGATGTTTGGAATTAATCCTTCAGTGCAGCTTGAGCGCCAGTATTTAGTTAAATATTGGATGTTAAGA
>NW_007479633.1:0-302 GCF_000475195.1 Diaphorina citri
AAAAAACGAGAGCTCGTTTTTTTAAGTTTATTTCGTAGCAATGAAACAACTGCTACATTAGACTCCTGTGGTCTACGAGTATGTCGTAGCATGTCGTTATTTTCATTTTTGTAGCAATGGAGCAACTGCTACATTAGACTCCTGTGGTCCGTGTCATAACATGCCCATCTCGTAGTATGCCTCTCATCAGATGGGCGAGAAGAGACACAATACTTCCCACTTCGCATTTAGGTTCTGGGTCAACACGAGAACACCAGAAAGTAACCCGTAGAAATGTTTGCGCAGTCTAAAAACGAGTACAA
>NW_007479634.1:0-302 GCF_000475195.1 Diaphorina citri
CCATCTAATTAACGACATTGGATGGAATATATGGCTACCGAATTCGGCTATGATGCACCATACCCTAATGTCCTGCAGAATCAAATGGTGCCATAAATAATCAATTTATTATAAATGCATTTCGCAGCGCGATACGAAAGTGTCCCAAAAAACACAGCACCATGTAAACGTCAGCGAAACATGGAAATTTCTTAAACAGTAAATCATTTTGTATTTTATTATTTTTTTCATGTAACCAAGAAGAGCAAGAACTTGCAAATCTTGCACTAAAAACTGATGCTAATAAAAAATGCATCCAAAAT
>NW_007479635.1:0-302 GCF_000475195.1 Diaphorina citri
CAGGGCACTTTTACTTGGTGCATTTTCATACTTTTCCAGATTTTCCTCTTTATTTGCTAGTTAAAACCCGAGAATTAAAAAAAAAATACGAAATAAATTAATTTTCTTTAAATCCCGGGCCAAAACTGTCCAAAATCCCATTTTTAAATGTACTTCTACGCAAGCGTAGAATGGCGTAGATGCCTGAAAAGTCGACAACATTCATGAGTTTGAGTACCCCTACTTTGCAAAATTTAAAAGCAGAAGCAAAATGCCAGCTTCACCTTCCCGATGCATTGCCCACATCCTAATGATAAGATAAG
>NW_007479636.1:0-302 GCF_000475195.1 Diaphorina citri
TACTACATAATGTCTCTGAGAGTTGAGAATTAAACAGTACCTACATAAGTACATACCTATGTACTATGTATAAACATTTACTTTGTACCTAGTTGTAAAACTAGAAGACCTGACAACATTCTCAAAGGAGTAACAGCAGTTGCGTCCGAGAATCTAAAATCACCTGATTGGCGTGTACTGAGAGCAAGAAGTAAATATTTGAGGATATAACGAGCAAATGGAGTACTTGCATTTAGGTAAAAATAAATTATAGATATATAACTCTGACTAGAAGTAGTTATGACTGTCATGTGCCATAAATG
>NW_007479637.1:0-302 GCF_000475195.1 Diaphorina citri
GGGGGGGTAATGGCTAAATTTGAGCTTAAAAAGGGGTATTTGTCTAAAAAAGGTTGGGAACCACTGTACTAATACATACTAACTGGTGGGAACATAAAGGTTTTACCTTTGTATTTTTAGTTCTTTCAACCCCTTTTCAACTTCCCTGGCCGAGTGGGTAACAGACTAGACTTCCACCCCGGGTTCGATTCCCGACGGGGTAGATGTTTTGTCGGCTCTGCTTAGTAATGCTGTGATATCCACTGAAGTTGTTGAGATCTTCTTTACCACAAATAATTCATGATTTGATTTTTCCTATGAAG
>NW_007479638.1:0-302 GCF_000475195.1 Diaphorina citri
AAATTTTAACAATGCTCACGTGTGTGAAAATAATAAGTACCTTACAAAAGTAGTGGTGTGCTACTCGTAATTTCCTAAATTGTAGTTTTGACATCTCCATCAATCCTGTAAAAATTAGAACGGAATAATGAGTTGTAAGCTTTATATTTTGATAATAAATCCATAATTTTTGTTGTTTTGAAGAAAAAATACAATAATTATTAATTTATTATATACCTACATTCCCAGTATCTAGGTAAATGACAAACATTTTCAAACAAGTATTTATTTATGAAGGTACAGTAGAATATCGATTATATCAA
>NW_007479639.1:0-302 GCF_000475195.1 Diaphorina citri
GGCCCTGTATAATCTACCTTATTTGTATGTATACGGATGGGTTTTTACGCACAGCATCATGCTTTTCCATGCAATTTTGGAGGAAAAAGGCTCATTAGTCGGCTACTTAGTCGGTAATGAACTCACTCTCCGATGCATCATTTTTGTGTGGAATAAGACACGCGCGTAAAAAGCTTTTTCATGGTAATAATATTTATAGGTATAAAATTTAGAAAGTGTCAATATTGTATGTTCTTTGAAATACGTAAGTCCGACCGGATTTGTATTGCTATAGTTACGAGATAATAACGCATTTGTATTGT
>NW_007479640.1:0-302 GCF_000475195.1 Diaphorina citri
AGAAATCGTATCATTTGATTGATGTGGGTTTTATTCTTCGTCGTGATTGAAAACATGATTGCTTTTTTTATGAAGCGTTGGGATTTTGGTCCGATACGAGTAGGTAGTACTTATTCAGTTATTCGTGGTTACAGCTATAGGGGGCAGGTACCTCTGAATATTTTTTGAAAATTCGGGGGCTGGTGGCTGGTGTGCCAGTGCCTACTACAAACATACTCAATGTGATGGAAATGGTAGTTTTAACACTCAAATTAGACAGAATAAGGGCAAACAAATAAGTCCCTTCAATAAGTATTCTGTCG
>NW_007479641.1:0-302 GCF_000475195.1 Diaphorina citri
AATGAACAAAAGCCCATCGTGAAACGAGTGAGTACACTTTGCCGTCGGGAGGTCGTGGGTTCGAATCCCGCTACCGGCAAACTTTTTTGTAGACTTTTTTCATTCAACCACTTTGGAAAAAAAATATTTTCCATCACAATTTTCGAACTTTTACTAGAATAAACAAATAAAAAAACCTCCATCCATGTCGTATCGTATTCACTAAGAGATACTGAAATTTTTCTATGCATCAACTTGACTTTAATTCAAAAAATTTCAATTTGTAATGTAAATGCAATTTCTTTGTGTTATTATGTCACAAC
>NW_007479642.1:0-302 GCF_000475195.1 Diaphorina citri
CTTAAAAAAAAAAAAAGTAGACTGGTATTAGTGGCAATGGCGACCTACTTTCACAACTCTCTAAAAAGCTGAAAAGTCCACACATCCGGGACTATTTTTCAAACTTGCCTTGGAAAAAATCCCTTATTCAAAAGATCAAAAGCGCTTACCTTTAGAAAGTCTCGAGGAAAAAAGAGATTTCAAAAAGTGACCGAAAAAAAAGACGCGAAAAAGTTGCGAAAGAAAAAACAAACAAAAGTCCAGAAAATGAGTGAAAAAACAATAAATTGAATCAAGAGTTTGTAGATAAAAAAGTTTGTTTT
>NW_007479643.1:0-302 GCF_000475195.1 Diaphorina citri
TTTTTTAACATTCCCTTTTTATCTTTGAAGAAAAATAACATTATTATTGGATTAAAAAATAGAATAAAAAATGAAACTAAGAACATTGAAATCCTATTATTAACGCTCTTGTTGCAACCCTATTAGGAACGACCCTAAATAACCAACCCCTAGGAACGACCCTAAATAACCCTCCCTCTGAGTAGAGCATTGAGCATAAGAGATTCAGTAGCTCCTGTGATATCGCCCCCATTGTCTGCTTCGAATCCCTGAGCCGGGAAAATAATTAAAGTAACTTCAATAAATAATGGGCTTAACTTTGT
>NW_007479644.1:0-302 GCF_000475195.1 Diaphorina citri
ACTAGGAAGGTATTCGCTATGAAAACTCTTTTTTGCGTGTTACTGTTTCGAAAGCTTAATGTGTACGTCCGTAGATAGGTACATGTGTAAGAAGCTTTAACATGTAACCTAGGTAATGCCAAAAGCTTAGCTCGCAATTTTTAATACTTTTAACAGAAAACTTCCATGTACGAGTACTTTATAATGATGTCTGCGTTTTCCCTGCATTCATTTCTCTAGAATTCTTGCTACAAAAATACGTGGAATTTCATAAATATTAGATACAGGATGTATGTAGGTGCCTAACAATTGTAAAACTCTAC
>NW_007479645.1:0-302 GCF_000475195.1 Diaphorina citri
GGCAGATTGAATGTTTCATTTCGTTCAACATGTGCTCATTTTATAGCAGGGGGAGGAAAAGTCGCGTGGGAGAGGAAGCTGGTGGATTCAGCGGTTTCTTGTGTATTATTGTAACAAATATTGTTCTTCGTCGTGTGGGGAATGAAATCGTGCACAATCCAGTGCAGTCAGCAATGTTATATTTCGTGTCGTGTACTACTATAACATCATCTACTATAACATCATCGGTACAAATACTGCTACTACATCTACGTATGATACATATCATAAATACTTCTGCTATGAAAAGTTAGGTAGATATA
>NW_007479646.1:0-302 GCF_000475195.1 Diaphorina citri
AAAAAAAAAAAAAAAAAACTAAATATATATTTACAGGTTCTCGAACACTTATAGCTAGCTAGGTATTTTAAATAAATAATTGGATATTTAAGGTAAGTACCGTGAGAATTTCTCTACCAGGGACATATTTTTCCTCAGATTTTCTACAAAAACCCCACCCGATAACAAATTTATTATTGCTTTTAAATTACGATGGAAAAAGTACAGGAAAGAGATATCAAGATGCTGGAGTAAAAGAGAGAGAGAGAGAGAGAGAGAGAGAGAGAGAGAGAGAGAGAGAGAGAGAGAGAGAGAGAGAAAAC
>NW_007479647.1:0-302 GCF_000475195.1 Diaphorina citri
CTCTTCCTTATTTTATTAGATACCTCTTTTATGAGTATGTTTCTACTTTCTACAACGCCAAGTGAAGTACAAATTAATTGAAAATCTGGACATCTATTAAGTCTTGTTTTATGTTTCACTACATTTTTTTCGTGATTTTCTTGAAAAGAAAGCATAAACAAATTGACCTCTAATACTAACTTCCAAACTCCAAATCCGACTACACCACTAAGGTTCAGGGTTGCCAGATGAAGTTATTAAAAAAGCCCCAAAAACATTTTTTGGCCCCAAAATGGGGCCAGAAATCCCCAATCTGGCAACCC
>NW_007479648.1:0-302 GCF_000475195.1 Diaphorina citri
ACCTACTTTAATGAGAATATGCCCAAAGGGGGGCGCCATGCAAAAAGTTTGAGAAGCACTGTCTCAGAGGGACTGGGAGTTTGACTTCATTTTTCTTTCTCTTCTTTGTTTACTTTAGACATGCAAAAGTTTCCTCTTCGGATGAAGGACAATGATCTCCTGGTGACAGAATTATACAAGGATCCTTCCAATGATCCTATCACAGCCATCTCTGTCTATCTTACACCCAAAACCAGTAAGTACTTGGTTTCCTTGTCTCTTTGTGGAACCTGTTTTTTTTTTTTTTTTTTTTTTTTTTTTTT
>NW_007479649.1:0-302 GCF_000475195.1 Diaphorina citri
ATGCTTGTCACAAATGTTGTTTCAAACCTAATACAACTTGATCAAATTCAATATCCACCCAGGGTGAACTTTACCCTAAATAAATTATGTTTCTTCTCAGGATGGCTGGCTTTCTTCTATTCAATCCTCTCTCTTTCTTCAATTTTGGGACAATAAAACCTCTGTAGTTTCAGTTCTGTCTATCAAACCTCCTGAACTTCCAGATCTGAAGTCCAATCAGTTCGAAGTTTAACAACTATAGCACTGAACTTGGTTACATTAATATCTTACCCATTCCACAGATTCAGCCTTTGCTCCTTTCT
>NW_007479650.1:0-302 GCF_000475195.1 Diaphorina citri
GCATTAGAGTAGGTACTCCTATAAATGAGGTAATGGGAGATCAGTAGTAAAATCTTCAGGAGCCGATAACTGAAATGTAATGAAATGTGAATCTTTTCAGCAATCAGGGCTCGGGGCTGGAATTGAACCCACGCCCTCCTGTTTACCAGGCGAGCTGACCACTGCACCACCAAGGCAAAGCGTTTCTAATTTCCAGTAGACTTCTTGTAATTCGAGAAACCCGAGCACTGTTGCTTTCTCATAGCTGATGGCACATCATAACTGCTCTGAACAAGCAAATCTTTGTATTCGAAATTAGACAT
>NW_007479651.1:0-302 GCF_000475195.1 Diaphorina citri
TTTTTTTTTTCAACGAAATATGTACTCAAGTTTATTTATTAACAATTTCCATGAAGAGACTTCTCATTTGAGACTTGCAAAAGTTTTGCTTCGTGGTAAGCGCTTCTGCCTTGTAAGCACTTGGTCGTAGGTTCGGATTTTGGTCGGATTTCGCCCTAATCAAACAAGGTTCATTCGCGGAATTACTAAATGACTAGGTTTCTCCAATACGGTCCTCCTCTCTTCGATTTCGGAACGATTAGACCTCCATTGTTACAGTTCCCTCTGTCAAAAAAAAAAAAAAAAAAAAAAAAAAAAAAAAA
>NW_007479652.1:0-302 GCF_000475195.1 Diaphorina citri
CAGCACAGGCGATTTGCTTAACCTAAAAATTTTGTGACCTCACCCAAATTTGTCGTTTGATTCATTACGAACCTAATATTGTCCGTCCAATGGTCTTATTTTGCAATTTAAAAATTTTCCTTTCTAACTCACCTTTATTTTCCTAATAAACTTACTTTTATAAGCTAACGTTCTTCTTTGCTTACACTCCAAATAACAAATTTTTCATCTAATAAGCAAGTTATTTTATTTAGAGTAATGATTAAGTAGGTATATTTTATTATTGTCATCAATACGCAAGCTTCCTTCCCTTTTTATTGGGA
>NW_007479653.1:0-302 GCF_000475195.1 Diaphorina citri
AACAAAATCTCCTTATCTCTCCTGTAATATTCCTTATCTAAACTATAATATTTCTTATCTCGTTCATTTTGAACGCCTTAACAATGCGTATGTATGTGTGAGCAACTCACAGTCCTCACACTATAATAATTATCTGGACATAACACTGAAATGTGAAATAAGTACCTACAGTTAGTCATATGAACAAAAGACTTACTGATATAATTTTTACAGCAAACTCCGTAATAAAATTAATATAGCACCTACTAATTTATGTCAGGAATGTTTGGAACGGGAGGATATGGCACACATTATTTTGTGTT
>NW_007479654.1:0-302 GCF_000475195.1 Diaphorina citri
GTGGTACGTGTTTACTAAAAGGTTGAGAACCCCTGCTCTAGACAGCTACCCTAAATGAAATTTACAATCACTTCACTGTAAAAAAAAGTCCATTCGCTTCAATATGAATAAATCTTTCCATTGACCTTTTTTCAGTTCTCGATGGGAATTATTGTTCCTTCTCATTTCTCATCGTTCCATAATATTATAATGAGAAGCAGGCCTGGGTTCGAATGACTAAACCTTCGATTACTGAACTAACAAAGATAGTTTTCACTTGATGATTTTGCTTTAAGTTTGTATGTCTGTTTGTTTGTCCTAGG
>NW_007479655.1:0-302 GCF_000475195.1 Diaphorina citri
TTTTGGTGGATTAGTGGTGATTAGGAACGGTATCATTTAGGCTGAGGAAATCCATTCTCTTCCAGTTTTCCACGAAACATTTCTGGGACATTGACGTTCACCGTTCATTATCTCTGATTTTATTCTTTACCAGGGAAATCCTATTAACCCTAATGATGTAATCTTCAATATTTAATTTCTTTTCTTTTTACATATCTATGGATTTTTCAGTTAACTTTTGTCCTTCCAATTTAATTCTTTCAATATTATGAGTGCTTCTAAATATGTAGATATAGTGTAAAGTCATGAGAAGGCCGAACTCT
>NW_007479656.1:0-302 GCF_000475195.1 Diaphorina citri
ACAAGCCTGTTCTAAATGAACAGCATTAAGCAGAAAGTAAAAAGTATACGTAGAATTCGTTTTCCATACAAGCCAACTTTTAATTTTAGCAGAAAGGAATCAGTCAATGGAAACCAACTTCGAAACCCCCTAAAAAATGCATATTAGGTATTTCCATAGAACATTTTACAGAAAGAGTCTTCAGAGACCTTAATCTCTCAAATCAAATCTCAAATGCTTTGTGTTAAAGCAGAGGTTTTTCACATCTTTTTGATCTTTTGTGGATCTCAGAGCATTACCAAGTACCTCCTTGGTAATCAATT
>NW_007479657.1:0-302 GCF_000475195.1 Diaphorina citri
TTTTTTTTCTCATTTAATTTTTAATACTTCAAAGTACGACGTACGTTCAAATTCAAACATAGCTTTTTAAAGCGACTTCTTTTTAACTCTTTAGAAAACAAATCAATTCAAATGGGATTTTTTTCGACTGTTCAGTGTACGGCTGTACGGTACACATACGCATTCAAACAACTACCTAGCTACATACGTATCTACTTGATCTGGGAAATTTGTAATGAAGGTTATAATATTACTTGAGATTTCTGGTAATAATAACGTAAAACAAGTGATGTAATTATTTCTTTTTTCGTAATATTAATTTA
>NW_007479658.1:0-302 GCF_000475195.1 Diaphorina citri
TTGTATTCCTTAATTTTCTTCTTTTTCCCCTCTTCAGACGGTTTCGGCGTTTTTCGCCAGCCTCTCATTCAGCCCTATCTATGCAGTCGACCTTTGCTATTTCTTTAGCAATTTAAATTTCAAGCGGGTATCCTCATTATCCCCCAGAAAGACTAAGACCATTTCTAATTTCTATTATTTCTATTGAGGCACTCTCTAATTACGAAATTTCTAATTTCTATTATATTTCTAATGAGACACTCTCTTATTACACCATTTCTAATTTCTATTATGTATTTCTAATCTAGGTGATCATATCATTT
>NW_007479659.1:0-302 GCF_000475195.1 Diaphorina citri
ATCCCCAATTGAAAGTTTATACGCCGAAAATGGACAACCTCCCCTCGAGACAAGACGTAAAATTCTACTGGCAAATTATGGTACGAGAGTGAAATGTAACCCATCAAACCCTGTTAGTCTAATTTTAACTCATGCACAACTTGGTCGTAATATCAACAGAGCAAACCTACCGAGAACAGTAAAATCAAGACTGGAAGATCTCCAGATTTTTGATAGAATTAGTGCCCAAGTAATTCAAAGGGATGAGTACATAGCGCCATGGGAGTTATCTGTTCCGGAGATTATCTACCTAACGTCAGAGA
>NW_007479660.1:0-302 GCF_000475195.1 Diaphorina citri
CCGGTGGGATGTACCTAAGACCGGATTCACCGACCGAAGTGAGATCCAAGCTTTATCTCCCTATTTTCAAGAAGAAAAAATAAATAAAAAATACACAAAAATACAGAGTGCTCCATCATTATGAGAAAAAAGACGTTTAATAGAGGGAACTGAATCATTATGAGAAAAAAAAGACTGTAATGACGCGACGGAGGTCTTATCGTCAAGGAATCGAATAGAGAAGAAGGACAGGATAGGAGAAGGCCAGCCGTTCCGAGAATGAACCTTATCTCTGTAGGATAAAGTTCGCCCCGGGCGAGAAT
>NW_007479661.1:0-302 GCF_000475195.1 Diaphorina citri
GGGTCTTTCGGTCCTATTTTCCCAGGCCCGGATTTTAACGAGGCTTGGCGGCAGATTTTCTAAGCCTCGGAGTGGGCTTCTTCTAGGGTGGGCTTTACCAACATTTTTTTAGCCCCCCATTTAGCCTGTTGCTGGGCATGTCCCTCTTGAACTAAAAAAAAATCTTTCATAGAGGGAGCTCTAACTGCTAAGGTCTTATCGTCTCGAAATCGAAGAGAAAAGATAGGATAGGAGAAAGCCAGCCGTTCCGAGAACTATACATATCAAATGGAATAAATAAAATGAAGTTCTTTGATATCCTT
>NW_007479662.1:0-302 GCF_000475195.1 Diaphorina citri
GTGAGGAAATTTGGACTAGTCTACTCCCTGTTTATAGTCCCATAGCTAGGCGCTGATCTACTCTCTGTTTGTAGTCCCTCAGCCAGACTCGGCATTGTACATAAACATAACACATATAAATATCACGTCTGAAATTTTTATGTCCCTACCATACAATACTTATACCATTATACCTATATAGGTAGATGAAGTAGAAGACAAAGATGGTTTGACAGAGGGAACTGTAACTGGTAAGGTCTTATCGTCCCGAAATCTAAGAGAGAACGAAGACAGGATAGGAGAAAGAAAGTCCGCTGTTCCCA
>NW_007479663.1:0-302 GCF_000475195.1 Diaphorina citri
AGTGCTCAAAAGCAACCTGATTATGGTTAGCCTGGAGGTTAACGCACCTGTCTTGTGAGGTCTAGGGTTCGATTTCTGCCTGGGGCGAACTTTATTCAAAACGGACAAGGTTGATTTATCATTTCAACCTACCTAGATTTTCTTTCATCCTTTCTTCCTTCTCTCTTCGATTTCACTCCGTTGTTACACATTCCTCTATCAAACCTATCAATTTTTTTCTCTTTCTCTCCCCCTCTCTCTACCTCCCTACTTCTCTCTCTCTCTCCCTCTCTCTACCTCCCTACTTCTCTCTCTCTCTCCCT
>NW_007479664.1:0-302 GCF_000475195.1 Diaphorina citri
AGATGCCCCACTTAGCACGAGACCCGTCCTGCCACTTCGATTGCTCCCCGAACGCACTGCAAAACGTCAAAAAGTTTTAATCAGGCCACGTTGTTTTGTGAAGCTATTTTTCGTTGAAAAAAAAAGTGTTTAGAGATCTAATTAACTATTTATTGTGGTTCGATTCTCAAATGGTTGGGCTTGAGCCTATATCCTCCAGATTAGGGTAAGTGTACCATTTATTCGCCCACCTAAAAAACGTACCATTTATTGGCCCACCTGCCCTCATTTATTTTTCTAATTTTTGTTTTTATGACTACAAT
>NW_007479665.1:0-302 GCF_000475195.1 Diaphorina citri
TAACCCTGGCTGGAGTTATCAGGACGTCCTCCCCTACTTCCTCAAATCAGAAGATAACCAACAGGCCACTATGATGGACCAGGGCTTCCACGGTGTAGGTGGCTACCTGACGGTGACTCAGTTCCCTTACCATCCGCCACTATCGCATTCGATACTGCAGGGCGCTATGGAGCTTGGCATGCCGGTGAGTACAACCTACGACACTGGTCAGGGGGTCTATGAAGAATTTCGTGTTTTGCACTTGAAAGTTGTGACGTAAAACGTAGGTAATAATATCCTAACAGTGTGTCCACACATAGTCG
>NW_007479666.1:0-302 GCF_000475195.1 Diaphorina citri
CAAAAAAGTCAAGTTCACAAGTTCTAGGAAGTAGAAATAGCTACATAAACAACATGAGAAAATAATAATGAGTCCACGACCGACATGTAGTTTGTCACCTATAGACAGAACTTTACAACTTTAAGTTTATCATAAAGTTTCTTGTTATGTCTCTTCAGAGACTTTGGTTCCCGATTTAATGCCTTTTGTGTTTGTTATCTTTGCTTATTTTGCTTTTTCTTTTCAAGCAAAGATAACGAAGCTTCTTGTATTGAGTTGCTTTTTGCATCATTGATGTGTTCGGTCTACGTGTGTAAGATAAA
>NW_007479667.1:0-302 GCF_000475195.1 Diaphorina citri
AACTGCAAACAATACTACCCGTGCCATGCTCAGACAAACAGATGTTTACTTGGACACGTGAGGTGCAGTGGTTTTTCCCTTTCCTCTCCTTCCTCTTCTTCTCCCTCGCCTTCTTGTGCTTCGTTTTCTTCTTCTCTAACACCAATTATCTTTCGTAATGGGAACCCGATTGCCCTCTCGCCAAGTGTTTCATCAATATTTTCCTCCACGATTTCCATTTATTTCAAGACAACAACATGACGGATTCCACAAGCCAGGTGCCTAAGTTTAAGTTGAACATAGTGATCACCCAAGTCTGACTG
>NW_007479668.1:0-302 GCF_000475195.1 Diaphorina citri
TGCTCCCATGGTGTAGTGATCACTGCGCTCTCCTTGCACGCGGGAGACCCGGGTTCGATTCCCGGCGGGGTCAAAAAAATTGTATCATGCTATTGATGGATTCTTTGACTGGCTTTTGCGGGGCCCAATCTGCCTGGTGAGGAAAACAAGTAGCTATGTAATATAAATGCGCATAGCCACCGACATTTTAGGTAAACATTGGGTGTAAGGTTTATTGAGACATTTGGAAATCCTACAATACTGCAGTGAGCACCAAAAAGTGTGACATAATAACATAAAGAAATTGCATTAATTTATTTTAT
>NW_007479669.1:0-302 GCF_000475195.1 Diaphorina citri
AGTTTTGTTGAAATTTTAGGGACATACTGATCAAAAAGTTGATATAGTGAGTTTTGTAAAAAGCTCAGAGCATCATTAGGTTCTGTAATGGAGTGGAGAGGAGTCCAGTCGATTTGGGAGATAGCAGGATAAAGAGAAGAGAAATTGGCTTTTTTGAAGTTGTATCTAGTATTTAGGTTAGGAAGGATGTTGACGATTGGGGAACGAATTGTTGATTTTGTTTTTGTGAAATCTAGATGTATGTTGAGGGTAGGGTGGTGTAGGTCCTCTTTAACTAAGTAATTACAGCGTGAAACATCAAG
>NW_007479670.1:0-302 GCF_000475195.1 Diaphorina citri
TGGCAAACCGGACTACTCCCATATCTATCGGTGAGTAAGTGAACGTATCCAGCGGTGAGTTGGTCAACGCTTCTAACGCTGAAACTGATCCAGGACCACGGACTAGGTTATTATTGGACCTTAGAGGTAAAGAAAGAAGATACTTCAATGGCCATTTTTATTTCGTAACAATGAAACAACTGCTACACTAGAATTGTGTTGTCTGTGTCGTAGCATATATTTTCCTCATCAGATGGGAGAGAAGCCGAGAAGAGACAAAATACTTCCCGTTTAGGTCCTGGGTCAACACGAGAACACCAGAG
>NW_007479671.1:0-302 GCF_000475195.1 Diaphorina citri
AAATTCTCAGAGGCTTAAATAAAGTCGACGCCTATTTCGATGACATTGTAGTACACGGTAAAACAATAGAAGAATGTAAAGCTAATCTATTTGCCTGCTTACAAAGATTATCAGATTATGATCTACATGTGAACAAATCAAAATGTTCATTTTTTCTCGAAAAGATCGACTACCTTGGTTATGTAATCGAACATAACAAGATTAGCAAATCGCCTGAAAAAGTGCGAGCAATTCAAAACATGCCTCGACCGTCAAACTCTGACGAAGTACGAAGATTTCTAGGTCTAGTGACCTATTACTCG
>NW_007479672.1:0-302 GCF_000475195.1 Diaphorina citri
ACCGCTTGACCACACCACCGTCATGTTTCAAAATTCACAATAATCACCGACAGGGTGTCTGAGCTCTGAGGATCTTAGTTCTTCTTTTCACATTCAGAATACTTACAAAATTGTTATGCATATGTGCATGTAGGATTGTAGGAGTAGGGGAGAGGAGTGGGAAAATCCAGAAATATTTTTTGACTTTTGACAGAAATGGAACTTGTTACCCCCGAACCTGGAATATATTACCGCAACTTTACCTGGAATATACCATTTACCTGTTCGAAGTAACTATATTGAATGGGTTGTCCGATTTTGTT
>NW_007479673.1:0-302 GCF_000475195.1 Diaphorina citri
CGTTATTGGTCAGCCGTCAGACAGGATAACTCCTTTATCACGGGAGAAATAGGTTTGTATAGGAATCCTTTGAACGACGCGAGTACGCGAAGCACTATTGGCGAAAGTACTGACAAACCAGTCATAAGCGGCTTCATAACAATAGTATAAATAGGTACAGTAGTCCGCCCCAGAAATTTCTAATGTTTGGTAACATTGAGCGTGGTATGTACCTGGATGACCGTCAGTATCTGGAAATAGACTGGACAACTCTGGACACTCTGGTTCATTAAGCGATTTCCACGGTCAGTTTCGATGTTCAG
>NW_007479674.1:0-302 GCF_000475195.1 Diaphorina citri
GTACCATTGTTTGTTGCAAAACTTGATCATTATTCCTCGCATTCTATTACAGAGTGATATATTGTACACAATTAACCCCTTTATGCCTTAAAAGTACGAAACTAAGGGGGTAAAATGACTACCCGCAAAACTTCTTACGAGAGGGAAACTTCTTCAGTTTGTGTGGTTCTGCGTTTGTTAAATATCAGAAATTCAGAAAGTCAGGAAAGTGGTTAAAATTCTGCAATTCAAAAGTCAGATAAGGTATTCAAAGTCAGGCAAGTGGTTAGATTTCTGGAATTCAAAAGTCAGAGAAGGGATGA
>NW_007479675.1:0-302 GCF_000475195.1 Diaphorina citri
TTCAGTCTTCTATAAAATAAAAAAAGAAGAGGGCTTGAGGGAGAGAAGAGACTAGATACTTACATGTCCACCCATGGATAAGCCTGTTACTCCTAGAGGTCCGAATCCTTCTCTCTCACACCAATGGAACAGAACCAATGCCTCTAGCATCAGACAGCCTCCCATGACAAATATATCCGATACATTGTGTAATATGGATCTCCTGTGATACATAAATAGCATTTCATTATCCCTGGGTTTATAAGCACATGTTATAGTCATAGTCTCTGATTCTGTTTGGATGTAATTTCCGAGCATGATCA
>NW_007479676.1:0-302 GCF_000475195.1 Diaphorina citri
ACCGAACTTATCTCCTTTAGTATATGATAGACTCCGAAAATTTGGAATCTGGCTGGGGGACTTTAAACAGGGAGTAGATCAGTTTAGTCTGGCTGGGGGACTTTAAAACATGGAGTATACCAGTTGTCTGGCTGGGGGATTTTAAACAGGGAATAGACCAGCTCAGTCTGGCTGGGGGACTTTAAACAGGGAGTAGATCAGTTTAGTCTGGCTGGGGGACTTTAAAACAGGGAGTAGACCAGCTCAGTCTGGCTGGGGGACTTTAAACAGGGAATAGACCAGCTTAGTCTGGCTGGGGGACT
>NW_007479677.1:0-302 GCF_000475195.1 Diaphorina citri
ATTGTGTCTAGGTTAATATTACACTTACGTTCACATTGTATTGTGTCTAGGTTAATATTACACTTACGTTCACATTGTATTGTGTCTAGGTTAATATTACACTTACGTTCACATTGTATTGTGTCTAGGTTAATATTACACTTACGTTCACATTGTATTGTGTCTAGGTTAATATTACACTTACTTACGTTCACATTGTATTGTGTCTAGGTTAATATTACACATACGTTCACATTGTATTGTTTCTAGGTTAATATTACACTTACGTTCACATTGTATTGTGTCTAGGTTAATATTACACT
>NW_007479678.1:0-302 GCF_000475195.1 Diaphorina citri
CAACACATCAAGGAAACAAAACCGCAAGACTCATAAATCTCATCATAATAAAAGATGCAATCAGTAATCAATCGCTCTATGCATAATTTTCTGTTCAGTAAAACACTAGCTGTGGATGTATTAAAATAAAATCTACCTATTGTTCATTGGATTGATTGGAGAAGGAAGGAGACTAAATACGAGTATGTCTGTCAAATCAAAAACGACATAACCAATGTAGAAGACCAATCTGGAAGACCCTGAACCGCCTGAGAACAAAAGTGTCCAAATGCAAGAAGAACATGAAGAAATGGGGACTCAGC
>NW_007479679.1:0-302 GCF_000475195.1 Diaphorina citri
AGAGAGAGAGAGAGAGAGAGAGAGAGAGAGAGAGAGAGAGAGAGAGAGAGCGAGCGAGCTTACTTTTTGACCTACCTCACTCTTAATTCACATCAGACTATGTACTTCTATGTACATTATACATACTTACTTTGTCGTACAAATCCAAGAAATAGGTAAATACCTAGATACTACATTATTATAAGTAGATATGTATGTACATTGTACATATACTACCCATATATGTAGGTATAGTAGATAAAAATAATGAATTGGTTGCCCTTTAGATCCCTAAAAACAAGGAGACCTCCCAATCAACAAAC
>NW_007479680.1:0-302 GCF_000475195.1 Diaphorina citri
ACTTTATGTCTGATCTTACCGAAGAGTGGTTAATCCAGATGTTAAGAAATACTGGCCTGTGTAGATCAAATGGGTGAAAAGAAAACCCTTGACAGTGTGTTAGTGTGTGTGGTAAGATCGGCCATTATCATCACTCCATTGGTAAAAAGTTTATGTTGCCCTTGGGGCCAATTTATTTTGAAGAAATCACCCTAAGAACATCGAGGGTTGGGTAATTGTTGTTATTAGGGCATGTATTGTAGTGATCTTTTCTTTAAGCTGCGCACGGACCATGGTTTTATTTCGACGCACTGGCGTATTTC
>NW_007479681.1:0-302 GCF_000475195.1 Diaphorina citri
TCATGAAAATTCGAGCGAAAATTTTCCTACTTTTTCCCCTTTTACAATAAGACGCTTTAATTTTCTTCTTACCAGTCTCCTCTGGTAAGGGAAAAAGGGAAGGAGGAAGAGGGACTAGAAAACGGAAGAAGGAGAAGGGAGACCAGAAAAGGGAAGGGAGGAAAGGGAAACAGAGGAGAAAAGGAGAAAGGGAGACTAGAAAAGGGAAGGGAAAAAGAGCAGACTAGGAGGGGAAAAAGGATGTCCCCATTCAATACAATATTCTACCTATAAAGGACATTTCACGTACGGAAAGACACCAT
>NW_007479682.1:0-302 GCF_000475195.1 Diaphorina citri
CCTTATCCCATCAGGATAAAATCCGCCCCGGGCGGGAATCGAACCCGCGGCCTAGCGCTTACAAGGCAGACGCGCTACTCTCCAAGCGAACTAGGCTGGCATTTTTTTCTTTATTTTAATTTTTATGTCACCAACACCTATGTACCTCCATTTATACAGAAACTTCAACAGAAACATGTCTGTTTATTTGTAAAGTGTAAAATATATGTATAAAACCAGTGAAGTTTGTAAAAATTATCCTGTATTTTCAATTTGTATAATATGGACCTTCACAAAATTACAGAGTCAACTATTATTATTAT
>NW_007479683.1:0-302 GCF_000475195.1 Diaphorina citri
TTACCCGGTGAACTCAGTTTTGTTTACATTTTACCGGGGTTCTTGTTTTGATTTTCATTCGGTTTCTATTTTTTTTTTTATCTGGTGTGAACATCACACGACTTTCTATTAGATTTACGAAATACGTATTTGAAAGAAAAAAAAATTTTCCAAGTCCCGAGCCTGAGCCGCCCACGGCGGCCAATTTTCGGTCGAAAATTTCCTATCTTAAAATACTCCCCATGTAATGAGGGATCATTAAAAAGTGTCCAAAAATTGAACTTTTTTTTCGAAGTTCGAAGCAACATTGACTTTGGTTGATA
>NW_007479684.1:0-302 GCF_000475195.1 Diaphorina citri
ATGCAGGTTGTTTCTCCTGTATTTTTTTAGACACCACGAGTGCAAAGACTGCAAAGAGTGAACTTAAACACGAATGCAGTCTGGAGAAAAAATGTTTGCTGCATCTTGGTTCAGAGCATTGAACTCTTCTGAAAATACACACAGGATCTCTTTACTGTAAAAGTACATTTAGGAATCCCCATGGAGAGACCGGGATAAGTATTTCGCTGTGAAGACAACCACCATCATGTGTGATAGGTGTGCGGAGTTCTCACATTTCCTTGTGTCATGTAAGTTTTGAGTGATCAATTTGCTTTTTTTAT
>NW_007479685.1:0-302 GCF_000475195.1 Diaphorina citri
CTTCCGCCACCCTACTTTTTTTCTCAGTGCGGGCTCATCCAGGTACCTTCTAATTGGCTTCCTTATATTGGTTCGATTTATCCTTGTTCCGGATTTGACTGACTTGCATATGTAAACAAATGGAAACAGATCATGCCGAGTGAGTGGAAACGCACTATTACTCACAGAATTACAAGCCCACCACTCACGCTAAGATTGTCTGACAGACCTGGATCCGTCGGACGGTCTTAACCTTTTGCGGACAGATTCATGTGTCACATGAAATCATGGTTCCGCCATTATGGTAGGAGAAATATAACTTA
>NW_007479686.1:0-302 GCF_000475195.1 Diaphorina citri
GGAGTACTACATGATGGAGGAAGTTATCGAAAGCAACTATACACACTTCATCAAATCGCTTAACGAGGTAAGATTTTTTATTGTTAACCTACCGTGGTGGCGTAAGTGCACATTCACAACGGCGACTATTGACCCTAGCCTTGGACCATCCATCGCAGAAAAAATACTAGGCTCAATTTCTTCATTTTCTTCTCAATTCCTTCATACTATGGTCAAGGCTCTGTTGAGAACGCTTATATCCATTAGTATGGTTTGTTTATTTTCTCTTGGATCAGTACTAGGCTATGGCGCTATGGTCGAGG
>NW_007479687.1:0-302 GCF_000475195.1 Diaphorina citri
TTTCTAAGTTAATGTTTGTTTTTTCCCATTTTGGTAGTCCTAAGTATTTGATATCTGACAATATGCCCTTTGCTAGTTGTGAAATTAAACAATTTTGTGAGGAATTCAATATAATTCAAATTACTTCAAGTCCTAGATATCCCAGAAGTAATGGCTCAGCTGAAAAAGCTGTTTGTACAGCTAAGTCTATTTTAAAGAAAAATGGCTTAAAGAAATTAGATGTTAGTTTGTTGAACTACAGGAACTCTCCAATTGCAGGCTTAGGTATGTCACCTTTTGAATTATTGTTGTTTAGGAGAGCT
>NW_007479688.1:0-302 GCF_000475195.1 Diaphorina citri
GTTTATGTGTCAAATCAGCTGATTGGAGAAAGCTCGCGAAAAAGCCTTTTGCACACGATGCTCGAATCTCGCTTCTAGAGCTGTCCAAATTGTTCACCTGCCTTCCTTGTGTCACTAAAAAAGGTCTGTCTAAAATGCCGCAATCGTTGTCCCTTGGCTACGTTGGCGGCAATGAGATTGGATTTTAAAATAACAAGTTACCTCAGTCGGTGACTAAAAATCACAAAGACGGACCTAAGACCTAACAAAATTTCAAACAGGCAATTTAGACAGACTGTAGCAATATAATAAAAGTTTGTTTT
>NW_007479689.1:0-302 GCF_000475195.1 Diaphorina citri
AACCTGTATTTTTTTTTTTTTTTTTTTTTTTTTTAAGCCGATATTGTTGTTCAGAAAAACAATATCAGCCATAGGAAAAATACAGATTTGAAAATACAGAAATACAGATTTGACAAAAGCCCAAGGCTCTAAAAACGAAAAAAGGAACTTTTAAATTATTCAGCCCATGTTTTTCTCTTTTGTTTTCTTCGGTAATATTTATTACCCAACTTTTCCTTCGTTAGGAATCTCGGTTTGGTATAAATAAATAATGAATCGTTCCAGATGAATAAGTATGATTTTCAGGAATAAGTAGGTAAATA
>NW_007479690.1:0-302 GCF_000475195.1 Diaphorina citri
GGATGGAAGACGTCCTTGGCCAGGGCCAGTGGTTCCCAAATAATTTTTCATTTGAACGTATCGGGCCACAAAAAAGGGGGAAAAAATCGTCAATTTTTAATGATTAAAAAGAAATGTGGTCATTTATTAGCTTTCGTATTCATCTATTCATACCTACTAGTATTTTTTTAGGGAATGTAATGGATTTTTTTGAAAACTTCTACAGGAATCTACAAGAAATAAGAGTTGTATTATATTTATGCTCAATGCTTGAAGTCCAAAAATTCATGCTCTGGCCGGCAACACTGGAATAAAAAAAAAAA
>NW_007479691.1:0-302 GCF_000475195.1 Diaphorina citri
AAGGTGATTTTTTGGCTGAACAGGTTGCAAATAGATCAAGCTTTTGCTGCTCTTTTCAATACCTATCTAAATAAATAATGCCTTCAGTGGAAACGGGTAAACGGGTTATTTTTAAACTCTCTATCTCTAATGATTTCAGACAACTTTTGATGTAGGAATCTCTCTAATTAAAGTGATGTTGATTGCAACTGCTACCTTTGGAAAAAAAAGCATTCGACTTTGTAGTGATAACTTCATCCCTTTTCAAAAGTATGCAAATGATTTCCCACTCAACTCTTTGGGGAAGATAAAACAGTTCAATT
>NW_007479692.1:0-302 GCF_000475195.1 Diaphorina citri
GCATTCTTTAAGCCCTTTCTTTTGATAAAATTGGATCTTGAAAAAGTTCGTCCAGTTCAGACTTATGTAGCGTAGACCTACAGGTGGGCCAATAAATGGTACGTTTTTTAGGTGGGCGAATAAATGGTACACTTACCCTATTTACTTTACCATTTCATACTCCCTTCCTTTCTCTCTATCATTTCAGGAGAGGGATTTTCCTGATCAGAATTCTGAAACTAAACTTGAAGGGAAAGATGGGATGGGAAGAAATGCCTCTCATTATCAACCTTCCTATCCGAAGAATCTGAGCCTTCGCGTAA
>NW_007479693.1:0-302 GCF_000475195.1 Diaphorina citri
ACACCAGGCGCATTAGTGTAGAATTGTAGATATAGAAAACTTTAAATAGAGAGTTTGAAATTTCAACTGCATGTGGAAAGAGAAAATATCTAGAAAGAAATCACAGAAGAATAATACAAATCTCGTTTTCGATTTTGCAACCATGCCTAAAATTTAGCCAGAGCCAATTTGAACAAGAGATATTGTTGATGACAAATGTGACTTCTGACTTTTCACGAGAAAATATCAACTCAAGAGCAATCTGAACAAACCAGCCAACTAGATATATTGATAAAATCTACAAGGTATACTAATAAAATCGA
>NW_007479694.1:0-302 GCF_000475195.1 Diaphorina citri
ATTAGCGCTCTAATAACACAGTGCGTTTCCTCGAATCCTCTTCAGTGCTCAAGTCCTTCAAGTGTACACGCTGTAGAAAAATGTTGATTTGATGAAATGATGGAATGCTGAGAAGTTGAATTGCCCATAGAGAATCTATTATTTATTTATGAGGTTTCCATTTATTAGTATTCAGTACAAATCTCTCAATAATTAAATAAATATTCAACAAATGGTATACCCATCCATAAAAGCCGGAGCTTGTGCCACGGATGGGGAGTTCATTTTAAATAATTTATTTCTTTTATATATCGGACTTATTT
>NW_007479695.1:0-302 GCF_000475195.1 Diaphorina citri
AAATTCTATAGGTACCTGTGTTATGAACGAGGATACACGCCGGGAACTGCTGCTTCTGAGTGGAATATTAATAACCAGGTCAAAGTGTTTCCTGGCTAGATAATCAGCCATACTGGTTAGTTCCCTTAGGGTTAGGTAAAGATCAAAATCCTAGGGTTAGGTAGCATGCAAAATCCTATACCTGTGTTATGAACGAGGATACACGTCGGGAACTGCTGCTTCTTAGTGGAATATTAATAACCAGGTCAAAATGTTTCCTGGCTAGATAATCAGCCATGCTGGTTAGTTCCCCGGTGATGTTA
>NW_007479696.1:0-302 GCF_000475195.1 Diaphorina citri
AATGATCAACATAGAAGTTGGTTTTCATACATTTCAGATCAACAAATTATGGGTGGATAAAACTATATATATATATATTTACGAGACAGGTTTTGGCATTGGCATAATGAGATCGAGATCCGAAATTTCGACCCGTGTTGTGGCATAATGAGAATTTGAGGCTTGTTTTGAACAATTATGGCAAAGGTAACTGAAGTAAGAAACTAACTGATGTTTATATATTTGACATAGGTATTTCTGATGTAAACAAAGTTTGATTGAATTGTTGAATCTAATATATAAAAATGAATGTGTGTGTGTGT
>NW_007479697.1:0-302 GCF_000475195.1 Diaphorina citri
TAGTCTCTCTCTCTCTCCATTTCTCTTTCTTTTTAGTCTCTCTCTCTATTTCTCTTTCTTTTTAGTCTCTCTCTCTCTATTTCTCTTTCTTTTTAGTCTCTCTCTCTTTCTGTCTCTATTTCTCTTCCTTTTTAGTCTCTCTCTCTCTCCATTTCTCTTTCTTTTTAGTCTCTCTCTCTCTCTCCATTTCTCTTTCTTTTTAGTCCCTCTCTCTCTTTCTGTCTCTATTTCTCTTTCTTTTTAGTCTCTCTCTCTCCATTTCTCTTTCTTTTTAGTCTCTCTCTCTCTCTCTCTCTCTCCAT
>NW_007479698.1:0-302 GCF_000475195.1 Diaphorina citri
CATAGCCAGTCCTTTTCGTAAATTTCGTAATTTTATATGTGAACATTTGAACGAATCATAAATTGAAGTTTTAATGGGTAACTATAACTAGGTCAAAGTGGTCAAATGCCACACTGAAACAAAGTTTTTTTCCCCCAAGTTTAATTATCGAAGTTGATTTACCCATTTGTGTGTGAATAGCGACCTAGTTGTTCTGCCCGATAAAATTAAGACCCTGTCATAACTTTAGCATTTGTCAAGTACCTACCTTGCACCTACTCTTTGTTCCTTGGCGTTTTAGGTATTTCAAGTTTTTCCAGGAC
>NW_007479699.1:0-302 GCF_000475195.1 Diaphorina citri
AGATGAAGCTAGAGTGCAGTGTCATCGCGGATTCAAACTGATTGGTGGATCGAGCATCATCAAGTGTGGCCCTAACGAAGAGTTTGCCAATGTGCCCAAATGTGAAGGTGAGTGAAAACTGGACGAGGGATTTAGGGACACGATTTCAGGTCTTGCCACTAGACTGACTAGACCTACTACCCTACTAGCTATGCGATAGGTATTTGCCATGAACAGGGTCTCAGTTTTGATTCCTGGAGTGAACAAAATATTGCTCCCATGTTTCAATTGTAAGTAGGTAGGTATTTCAGCGGGTTACTTTC
>NW_007479700.1:0-302 GCF_000475195.1 Diaphorina citri
TTTACTTATACGATCAAACTACTCTCTAGTTTAGGCAAATGGGTTAAGAAAATGCATTTTTCGTTTGAAAATACGGTATGCAAGTTGCTATAAGTATTTGAGACTGAAATGTCAACGCCTAAAAGTTGAAGTCTAGTTTGGATTTGTGTTTGAAATTGTAAAGGTCGAGATGCATCTGAATGATTTGCATTAATATTAATAAGACGGGTTTGTCTAACCTACACTTTGAAAAAATTATAAATTAAACAACCATTTTCTGTTATTTCCTATACATCTAGGTACTTTTTTTTCCCAGCAGTAAA
>NW_007479701.1:0-302 GCF_000475195.1 Diaphorina citri
TTACATTTTTTTTTTTTTTTTTTTTTTGCCAATGAAGAGGAAAAGTAGGTACAATTTTAGTGAAATTTTGGTCAATTTTGAGCAGGCAAAATTTAATCAATTTTAAGCGAAATTTTTGCTGCTTTGAAGTGAAATTTCGATCAATTTTGAGTAAAATTTTGGTAAATTTTAGTGAAATTTTCTATTTGTTTATCGTTTTAAGAGCGAACCATGTGCTATTCCGAAGGGACGGAGTTTGGTATATTCAGAAATCAGAAAAAAAAAACATACAGAACCTACAAACTAAAAAAAAAAAAAAAGAA
>NW_007479702.1:0-302 GCF_000475195.1 Diaphorina citri
AAAATTGAAATTCTAAATTCTGTAGAATTCGAGGAGTAAGTAAATGACAATCAGAACACTAAACAACTGTCGAAACTGTACAGTGTACACATCCACCCAAGAAAAGTGATTTTAGTTGTGTTATTGAGATTTTTGAACACATCACTTTTAATTTAATTAATTTGGATAAGACGTCTTTGAACTTTATCTCGATGGAAGACAGAGCATGAGGCCCCGTTTCTGTTCTTCCACACAACTTCTTATTTACTAAATAAAAAGCATTATTATTGAGAAATAAAAAGTTCCTACCATAAAAACTAATT
>NW_007479703.1:0-302 GCF_000475195.1 Diaphorina citri
TAGGTCTGGCTGGCTCTCACGGGTTAAAGTAAAACCTAGTTCGTTGATTTTAAACTTTGACTTAAGATTAGTACTTGAGTTTTTCTTAAACAAAGCAATAAAAAGCTTAAAATTTGTGATTCAGAAACATCCTAACTACCACAGCAATTTTATTATTTAACAAAAGAAGTGAGCTTTTTGTTTTCTAATTTCTAAATTTCTTTCTAAAACTTTTCTAATTTCTAAAACTTTACCTATGAAATATATAAGACCTTGTTTAGACTGCGGGAGTAAAGGGACTTTTCAGTCTCATTCTGGCAGGA
>NW_007479704.1:0-302 GCF_000475195.1 Diaphorina citri
CGGGCGAGAATCGGATCCGCAACCGAGCGCTTTCAAGGAAGGCGCGCTAAAGTTCCTTCTCCATGCCTGATTGGCTGAAATAGCCTGATACACTCAGTTGACGGTACGCACACTATTTCCAATAATTTAATTCGCGTTTCGCGCTTCACTGATTTCTAATCGAATGAAGCCCGCGCTTCTTCATTGCGGTGCCTATTTCATTTAAATTCAAAATCTAAAGTGATAATTACACTTGATTACGGTTGTTAGGCAAAATGGTAATAACACTAATAATTTGGGAGAGTACAAAAATTGTGAGAATG
>NW_007479705.1:0-302 GCF_000475195.1 Diaphorina citri
TTTTTTTTTTTTTTTTTTTTTTATAGAAAAAAATGTTTAAAACAAGATTTTTTTTTTACTAAGCGCTTTAAATACTAGGTCATTCGCGCTAATTCCTAGATCAGATTAGTTGGTACACATTTAGGTATGTATCTCGGGAATTCCAATAGGTTTTCTACTGAGTCTGAGTCTTAATTTATTGTAACTAATGAAGGAGTTTGGTGGAAAGCTGGACAGGAATGACGGGACTGATGTACGAGCGGCATTCTAACAAGTGGCGGATTGTCAGCTAAGATTACCATTATATTTTACTTTCCTTTCTA
>NW_007479706.1:0-302 GCF_000475195.1 Diaphorina citri
ACCTGGAGACAAAACCAGACAAGTTAGCCAAGTGAATTTTACTGACGTCTTAGATTACAAAAGAAACATTTGAAAAACACTGAGCCCCGAATTTTTTCTATAGATCTGGGATAATATATCTCATTTTAAAAATAATATTTCTGTGGGACGTATTGTCCTTTTTGGGGTGAAAGGGTTAAGTTCTTTTCTAATGGTTAATAGTACTTCCAGTGGTTGGCGGACCTACGAGTTTGTAGGTCATTCTTTGTCACCTCAAGGGCGAAGATAAGGGGCGCTTGTTTTTACGGACCACCTTTGCCTGT
>NW_007479707.1:0-302 GCF_000475195.1 Diaphorina citri
CGGTAGAATTGTCTGATTACCAATTCAACCAAGGTGAGTGGGTTCGCGGGTTCGATTCCCGCCCCGGGTGGATTTTTATCCTGAACGGATAAGGTTTGTTACCCTTCAAGCCAACTAGGGCTGGCACAACTTCATTCAAGGCGTAGGAACCAAGCTCTGGTAGTCTTTTCGATAACATTGAAGGACTCAACTTTCTTGTATTCCATTTTTTATTAATTTATATTTTTATTTATATAGTTAAGTAAACTATCTGTTGGTCAAGACGATTCCAGCCGAGGCATGGATGAGAAGTTGAAATTCAG
>NW_007479708.1:0-302 GCF_000475195.1 Diaphorina citri
CATCGTTGCCGGCCAAAGCAGTGTTGCCGTATCGCTTTATTGAAAACGGGATTGAGCGGTAAAATTTGAAAATTTATTTAAAAAAAACCGCAAAGTCGCAAACAGAAGTTGCAAGCAAACAGTTAACAGTTCAGTGTTCAGAAGTATTTTCAGAAATTTAGTCAAAGGCTTCAGAAGTTCTCTTTCCTTTTAAAGTTTGTTTGAACTAACTAGATCAGGATCACAGTCCTCTATAAATCATAATCCAGCTGAAATCCATCACTGGTCTTTGTCCTCAAAAAATGGTGAAGTCTGATACCCAT
>NW_007479709.1:0-302 GCF_000475195.1 Diaphorina citri
ACGAGTGCTGAAACTAAAACCGTGAGTATTTCCTACTATAGCCGTGTTTGCTACTTTGGTTTCTTCTTGGTAATGTTTACTCAACTCCATACACAAAAGGCCACTCCGAGGCTTAGGTGTAGGGGCAAACAGCCCTAAAGGATGGGTTAGGGGCACGGTTGGTCCAGTGGTAATGCGCTTGCTTGACATGCAGAAGGTCCCGGGTTTGAATCCCACCATCGACTGATCGACAAAAATTTGTACTCGTTTTTCGATTGCAAATATTTCAACGGGTTACTTTCTGGTGTTCTCGTGTTGACCCA
>NW_007479710.1:0-302 GCF_000475195.1 Diaphorina citri
ATAATGTAGATATGTCTTTCCCACTGATAATTTTGAAGTATATCGGTGTGCCAAAGAAAATGTTACCAATGATAATTTTGAAGAAAACAAAAGTACCTATGTCTTTCCGACTGAGAATTTTGAAGAAAAAAAAAGTATGTCTTTCCAACTGATAATTTTGAAGAAAAAAAAGTAGGTACGTAAGTTTTTCCCAATGAAAATTTTGAAGTTTTTTTTTTTTTTCCAGTTAGGCGCTTTAACACTCTTGTGTCGTTCGCGCCGTCCCCTGTTTACCTAGATCTTAGTGTATAGTCCAATGGCCT
>NW_007479711.1:0-302 GCF_000475195.1 Diaphorina citri
TATCATAACGAAGCAGTCATTGGTGGTATAGGACCTTTAGTTAAAAGAGTTTTCATTGATTGAATTGTTAACCTCAGTTTATTTCTCTCACAGTTTATTCTCATTATTCTGAGTTTGAGTAAGTAGTGAGCTCAGGTAATACTTCTCACCCCCACATCATTTATTGCCTCCGTTATTTTTCTTCACCTCTGTTTCATTCACCGGTTCTCCTCTGAAATTTTGCTCGTACCTTTTTTTCTCATTTCAGAGGGGACAAATACACTCATAGCGCCGCCACTGATGATGAAAATATGGTTAGGTAC
>NW_007479712.1:0-302 GCF_000475195.1 Diaphorina citri
TTACCACTGGACCAACCGTGCCCCCATTCACACACTAATCATTCTATCTTCAGTACCCCAACACCTAGAACGCTGAAATTTGGTAGGAATATTCCCAATATGTTCTAGATGTGCAATAAGAGAGGATTTTGTCGAAATCTAAACCGATCTCGAGTTATGGTCAATTTTCCGTGGCGAAGAACGAGCAACCTAATAATAACGAGGGCACGGCTAGCCCAGTGGTAACGCTCTCGATTACCATGCAGAAGGTCCCGGGTCCGATTCTCACCATCGACAGAAATTTTGCACTCATATTTCAATTA
>NW_007479713.1:0-302 GCF_000475195.1 Diaphorina citri
TACAAACGCCCCATCTTGGTTTCCTATGATAAACATTCCAATTAATAAGGTCATAAATCAAACAGTTGGGATAGTGATAGCAGTGACTTGATTCTAGTTTGTTGTTGAAATCTCAATGCACTAACTTTGTTTACTTTCTCACAATGCAATGATTACGGGTTCGAGGATGATTCAGAAAGTGAAGAAAAGAAATGTATTAATTCAGGTGGGGAAGTTACACAGACTGCAGATTTTGCACTTCCCCATAACGAAAGCGATAAATAATCAAGACATCAAACATCAGTAGAGGCACTTTCCTTTAT
>NW_007479714.1:0-302 GCF_000475195.1 Diaphorina citri
AGCTTATAGATCTTTGGGACTGGTGGTCAGACACAGCTACTTCTTCTCCAGCATTGACACAGTAAGACTTTTGTACACCTCACTGGTGCGAAGCAATCTGGAATATGCCTCTGTTATCTGGGCACCACAAGCTCAGGTTTGCGTGTCGATGCTGGAGAGGATTCAAGCAAAATTTATAAGGTCTCTCTTTAGAAGAGAAAATGGATTTTATCCGGCTTATCCCAATGCCATCTCATATGCAATGCTGCGGGAGAGCCTGGTAATGGAAACATTGGAGAGCAGACGGGAGTATAATTACATAA
>NW_007479715.1:0-302 GCF_000475195.1 Diaphorina citri
GGTAAAAGAACACTCAAATAAGCATCATTCAATAGGATAAGGAAAGTCGTGTGATGTTCACACCAGATTTTTATTTGAAGGATACACATCGGGATCGTTACTTCCCCTCCCCTACCTTACACCTCCACGCCAAATACACTTTAGCGCGGGGGGAAATTTTTCCTCTCTTCTTCCTGTGGGAGTTTTTCCGCTTTTTCTATCCCTCTCTCCCGACAGTCCCGACATTTTCTTTCAGTCTCGCCTGTATCCAGATTTCGGGACTTTAGTCTGTGACGCGAGAGTTGCGGACGGGAGACTTTTCG
>NW_007479716.1:0-302 GCF_000475195.1 Diaphorina citri
TACAGAAATCTGCACCAAAATTATAGTTGAGCCAAAGTTTGCAAGGAGTGTCTACTGAGCTGACCTGAACCAACCAATCAAAATTTGTTTTAGAAACCAGAAGAAAACTGGTCAAAGTCTAAAGAGTACGTACAAAGAAAAATTTTTGGACCTTAGATCAATCAGAACTTTATTGGCTTCTACTTTGAAGAGTTCTGTTAAGTGTAAACTTCAGTCTATTTACCCATCATCTACAATCATACAGGTGCACGTACCTACTCCCAAGTGTAACGTAATACCTTATGTGCAGTGTGCATTCAGCT
>NW_007479717.1:0-302 GCF_000475195.1 Diaphorina citri
TTCGGTTAACGAGGTGGCGAGGGAGTTGATGGTAAACTATTTTCAAAGATTATCCCCCTTATCTTTCTTTTTCTTCTTCTTTTTATTCCTCTGTTTCTTCTTCTCTTCCTTTTCCTCTTCTTCCTTCTCGTCCTCTTTGTTCTCCTATTCTATCACTTCTTCTCTTCTTCTTCTTCTTCTTCCTTTTCTTCTTCTTTCTCTTCTTTTCCGAACGACACAAAATGTCCTGCAGGTACCTAATGAAATTTAAATGAGAGCGTTCCTACTACACATCTCGGGACGATTTTTTTTTTTTTTTTTTT
>NW_007479718.1:0-302 GCF_000475195.1 Diaphorina citri
AAAAGCCACACTTTACAAAATTGAAATTTTTTAGATCGGCCGCAGGCCAGAATTTTGGTATATAATTTAAAAAAAAAATCAGTTATCGAAAACGCAATATGTATTTGGCGCCACAGGCAAATTTATGTTTCGGTCTACAATAGTAAGAGAAGCATGCTTGGCAAAAGTGCAATCTTCAGCGCCGCAGGCGAGATAGGAGAAAGCCAGCCGTTCCAAGAACAAAAATTATCCCATCAGGATAAAATCCGCCCCGGGCGGGAATCAAACCCGCGGCCTAGCGCTTACAAGGCAGACGCACTACC
>NW_007479719.1:0-302 GCF_000475195.1 Diaphorina citri
ACCGAAGCGAATACAATAGTCCGTCCACTATACCTTTTATTATTAGTAATAATAAAGGAAGGACGGACTAAAAATCGGCTTAAGGTTAACTTTTGGATAAAGCAATCTGATTGCTTAAACCGAGATTAAAACTTAAACGGCCAGCCTAGTTAGCTTAGTTGGTAGTGCGTCTGCCTTGTAAGCGCTAGGCCGCAGGTTCGATTGCCGCCCGGGGCGGATTTTATCCTGATGGTATAATGTTCGTTCTCGGAACGGCTGACTTTCTCCTATCCTGTCTTCCTTCTCTCTTCGATTTCGGGACG
>NW_007479720.1:0-302 GCF_000475195.1 Diaphorina citri
GAATTTGACCACAATAATAGTAGTAGCCTACTGCTGGAGTAAAGGGACTTTTCAGACCTATGCGAGCAGTATAAATAAGCACTATTATTATTATTATTAATTCCTTAACTCAGGATTATGGAACCAAGGTAAGCCTGAATTATGAAATGATAAATCTCATGTAAAATTAAAAGGTATAATAACAAGATTTGGAGTCTATAGTGTTCAACTGGAAAATACCTACATACATTTTGATCTAACAGTAGAGATGTATGTCTTAATAAGCTATTTATAGTGTCCAGTTATTGCTAGATTCACTTAAA
>NW_007479721.1:0-302 GCF_000475195.1 Diaphorina citri
TGTTGACTAGTTAATTAAAATAATATACATAGACTAGATATGGGAATAGAATTCATCTATCAAGATATCTGTACCTACCTGCGTACCTGATAGAGTACCTATACTTATCATGTTATCTGTACATTTACCTCTGCTTAACTGTGGACTGTCTGTATAACTCAGGTAACTCACAGTACCAACTCGTATAACGCAGGAGTTAGGTACGAGTACCTTCTCACTAACTGGTGACTCATCTAACATGCACTACCTCTCCGCTTACCTTATAAGGGCATGACTCATTTCTTGAAATTATTTCTATTGAG
>NW_007479722.1:0-302 GCF_000475195.1 Diaphorina citri
CAGGCTGAGTGGAAGAGCGTTGATTGTCTGCGTGTACGGTTTGGAGTATTCTTCACATTCTGTGAAAGGAAAATAAGGCCAAAGTTAGCAGGTAGAGTTAAATTGCTTTTCTGGGGAAATTCTCAAAAGTTATGTCTAAAGGTATAAATAAACACATTAAAATCAGGTCAAGTGAACTCATAGAGAGTCAGAAAGATGTAGTTCAAAGTTTTCCCATAATATTGTACCTAGGTAATCTCGCTCAGGACAGTCACACTACTCTCACGTCACGTGAGTAATTGTCACCTGTCTTCTATCGTGAT
>NW_007479723.1:0-302 GCF_000475195.1 Diaphorina citri
TATGTGGCGTATGGTACAGGTGGGTCAATAAATGGTACGTTTTTTAGGTGGGCGAATAAATGGTACACTTACCCTAGTTTAGTACAGGCACTATCACGCCAAAAGAGGGGAAATTGAGCTTCAGAAGAGAGTTAGAGGGAAATTCCGAAAGGGGGAAAAAAACAATTCAACTGCGCTCCTGGGACTGACACCAGCACAAAGTTAACTAAACTTTACAAACGGGTTCCAATAGATCAGTTGCGCTTACTTGTGTGATGTTTCAAAGTCATAGAGCAGGAAAAATGAGGACCAACGGAATTTTT
>NW_007479724.1:0-302 GCF_000475195.1 Diaphorina citri
CATCCTCACTCAAGCAGTCTATACTCCATTGAGGATACCATGCGGGGGGACTTCCATTCCTACAAATTCAGATACATATTGAGGAACAGAGATTACAATATGAGAAGAGATAGGGAGATAGATGTGAGGAATCATGAGTAAGGAAAGGGGAGAGAGGGAGAAATCTGGCCAAAGGAGCTGAATTATTCATGCCAAGTTAAACACGGAGGTGAAAACTCGGGAGGAAAATAATGGTTATGGGGAGAAAAAATCGTCACTATTTTACTTCGTTTTTTGTTTATATTTTCCATGAATAAAATTTC
>NW_007479725.1:0-302 GCF_000475195.1 Diaphorina citri
ATCTCAGCAGGTTGTCTTGTGTAACACATTTTCTAAAATTAACTTTCCATGTTTGTAGCTTTATCAGGAGTTTTATCTCTAAATATGAGCAATGTTTATCTAAAGGGTCTTTGATAGTCGGAGGGCGTTTTTCCAATATGTACCTCTCTTTTTAAATCATTTTAACTGTTTTGACTCTGACAAGTTTCTCCCTTGTACGATGCGTTTTAGTAATGCGTTGTTTATTTTTGAACAACATTAAAAATTATTACTTTGGTTCAAATGTTGATTCCTAATTCCTGCTTATTATTGTAAACTTGAAC
>NW_007479726.1:0-302 GCF_000475195.1 Diaphorina citri
GATGTGACAAGTTGGGCAGTATGAAGTGGATGTGACAAGGCATTGTTAAGTAGAGTGGATAAGATGGGCAGTATGAAGCGGATGTGACAAGTCATTGTTAAGTAGAGTGGATAAGTTGGGCAGTATGAAGCGGATGTGACAAGGCATTGTTAAGTAGAGTGGATAAGTTGGGCAGTATGAAGTGGATGTGACAAGTCATTGTTAAGTAGAGTGGATAAGTTGGACAGTATGAAGCGGATGTGACAAGGCATTGTTAAGTAGAGTGGATAAGTTGGGCAGTATGAAGTGGATGTGACAAGGCA
>NW_007479727.1:0-302 GCF_000475195.1 Diaphorina citri
AATTACAAGTGTGCTAAACTTAAATGCTGATCACAAACGTTGTTGTTCCTGGATTAAAATCACTAAATTTAATGTTATTGATGTTCTAAGCTTGTCCCTAACTCACTATAAAACTTAAAAGTTCCACACTCATCTCTGAAGTTGACTACAATGTCTACTAGGGATGAAATATGTAAACACAAAAACACAACATTCTAAATTTTTGTTGTTATCCAAATAGTATTCCCTTGTCCTGCATCAACAGACACTTTGTTCTCTAACATTTTACACATCTATTGACAAGACTTCATAAGATCTGTTTA
>NW_007479728.1:0-302 GCF_000475195.1 Diaphorina citri
CAATATGTCCTTCCGGACGAAAAGATGTACGAAAAGAGGTATTTTTTTTTTTCAACTAACAATGATAATCACTCCGACTCACACTTTTGATGACCCCCACTTTGGAAGGCCCTGACCTACCTAGTCTAGTCTGTACAAAGTGGATAAATATTATTTCTGTGCTCTCTTTGAAATCGTGGATACGACAGGAGTGATAAGTTCCCTTTGAATATACCTACATAGATCAGTGGTGGAGTTTACTAGGACATCTTTTTTCGCCCCAATTTATCAAAGCAAGGCTCGTATTAGGCACCCCTTTTTCA
>NW_007479729.1:0-302 GCF_000475195.1 Diaphorina citri
AACTACATAATTATTTTGCATTTCCTGACAGTCTCTCTAGCGTTTCTTTTCTCGCGATAATTTTTGAACGGTCTGTACGATTTCGATTAAATTTGATAAAAATGTTCAAATAATGTTGGTAGACCGTTCAGAACTGGCGGAATAAATTGAAAGAGTCTCAGAACCGCAAGGCGTATTGCAAATTCTATTCCGCGACAGTAAAGAGAAGAACCACAAAGACTTGCAGACTAGCAGCGAACATTTACACTAGACATCAATGGGAACATTGGTTGAGGGAAGTGAAAACGAAACCATTGAAGAAC
>NW_007479730.1:0-302 GCF_000475195.1 Diaphorina citri
TACACAGGACGTTCTAATAACTACACCGAAGTACCTAACAATACCTACATGGGTGATTTTGACCGTGTGTGGTGACCACTGACCAGTTAGTGTGTCCACCTCAAATAATATTTCTCCCATGTGTGTAACTGTTGTGTTGCTTGACCTACCGAGTTCTGTGAGAACCCAGCCTAGGTTCGTTTGAGTTTTTGTGTCGAGGGAACACAATCCTGTTTCCTTTGCTGCTAGCCACGTGGAAATTTTGTTTGTTTTACAATTTTACACCGTTTGAATTGAAAGAATTTCTATCCAACTTGTTCTTT
>NW_007479731.1:0-301 GCF_000475195.1 Diaphorina citri
ACTATTCAGTGTCAGTGACGAATCAAATTTTAAAAGTTGGACTTTTTAGACAATCAAATCACTGTCGATCTTGGTTAAGTTTACGATGGCTAACAATCAAGACCGTTACCTAACATTTTTGTTTCAAGAGGTTCGATAGAGGGAACTGTAATTGCTAAGGTCTTATCGTCCCGAAATCGAAGAGAGAAGGAATACATACAGGATAGGAGAAAGCCAGGCCTTCCGCTAACGAACAATATCACTTCAGGATAAAATCCGCCCCGGGCGGAAATCGAACCCGTGGCCTAGCACTTACAAGGCA
>NW_007479732.1:0-301 GCF_000475195.1 Diaphorina citri
ATTCAAGTCACGACCCTATGTGCAATATATGGGAATTTTTTTCGCGCGAACTTTCATTCACACTGGAGCTTAGAGAAAGTTCGTCCAAATGTGACATACATGGTTAGAAAGCTCGTTTTCTCAGCTTTCTAAATAATATACTCTGATCAAAAATTAGGTGTCGGAACACAGTTCAATTCGCTCACCAACGTTTCAAGTCACGACCTTACATGCTGTATAGGGAAATAAAAAATTCGAGCGAACTTTCATTCACACTGGAGCTTAGAGAAATTTCGTCCAAATGTGACATACATGGTTGGAA
>NW_007479733.1:0-301 GCF_000475195.1 Diaphorina citri
GCCGGCGTGCTTTCATACAGGCACTATCTAGGGAGGCAACTGCCTGAAGTCTGACGTCACACATTTTTAAATTCTTTCATTAGAATGGAAAATGAAAATTGAATTTTCGACCTTTTACAGTTATTTTCCGGAGTTTTGACCTCAGTTTTGAATTTTTCACAACTTTTTACATAAGAATCGACCATTTATTAATATTTTTTACCCATTTGCAACTGCTCCATTCCAATAAACACAGGATGTGTATTGTTGCCAAAGCATGTCACAATCAGCATAATTAGGAAATAATATAATTTATTATGTC
>NW_007479734.1:0-301 GCF_000475195.1 Diaphorina citri
TTTTTTATTATTTTCTACAAGTTCGGCCATGCCTTTTCTACAAGTTTGGCCACGCCTCGGGATGAACTAGCGGGATTCTGGAGCGAAGCGACGGAATTCAGCTATATACGTATAAATGTGCATAGTGACCTGAAAGATTGTAGAAAGAGGTTAACATTAGGAAGAAAAATTATAAGATGAGGTAGTTAAAATATCCTGAGTTGTGACAGAATAAACACAGATCCAGTTCCATCACTCACCTGTCTCCATCAATTCCTCTCCTCCTTCCTTCCCCTCCTCCTCGTCCACTTTCTCCTCCTTC
>NW_007479735.1:0-301 GCF_000475195.1 Diaphorina citri
GACTCACTTGGGAATTGAACCAGGATATTCCTCTTTCAAAGGCGATTTCAATTGAGAAAATCTCCAGAGAAAATAGGTAAGAGATTAAGGTAGAAGTTATACACAGAGCTAAGCTTTAGATTAGGCTAAGCTTGAAAAATAGAAAGAAAAAATTCGAAAGATATACCTACCTATTTTTTTCTTCTTCTATTTTTCAAGCTTAGACTATCCTAGACACAATACTTCCCATTTATGGGTTCTATTATTAACCCAGGCAATTGGGCATGCTACGGCACTATTGTAGCAGTTGTTTCATTGGTAC
>NW_007479736.1:0-301 GCF_000475195.1 Diaphorina citri
AATGATATTTATGACTGTCAGAGGCCATTAGTTTATGTCCTTTCCCTTTCCTTTTTCCATCTCTCTCTCTCTCTCTCTCTCTCTCTTCTGTTCCGCTCTCTATTACTATTCTCTATTTTGTTAGTTTTCTTTAATTTTCCATCTCTCTCTCTCTTTCTTTCCCTCTTTCTTCTCTTTTCGCATCGGCCCGTCTTTTATCTCTTTTCTCATCGGCCCGTCTTTTTCTTGATGGGATAATGTTCGTTCTCGGAACGGCTGGCTTTCTCCTATCCTGTCTTCCTTCTCTCTTCGATTTCGGGAC
>NW_007479737.1:0-301 GCF_000475195.1 Diaphorina citri
TTAACCGTGAGCTCTAAAGTAAGAGGAGGAGGTATAGCAGTTGCTGTTAAAAAAACCTATCAAGTAATTTCAAAGGAAACTTGGAATATCAATTGCCCTCAAATAGAATGTATGTGGCTAGAGGTAAAATTGAAACATGTAACTTTGTTACTTTGTGCAGTATACCTAGCTCCTCCTGTAACAGAAAATGCATTGATCTCGTTTTATGATAAACTATTTGAAATAAATGAACTTCAAAACTATAAAAACTTCCTAATTGTAGGGGATCTAAATGTCTGGTCTTTCTCCGAGTCCCACTCTC
>NW_007479738.1:0-301 GCF_000475195.1 Diaphorina citri
TCTAGGTGTTGTGGTTCTCGAGATAGAGCGATCAGTGTGTGAAATGTGAATGGATCTTGTTCTTATAATATAAGATTTCGTTCATGATAGCCGCACTGCCCTCTCACATCACGTGAGCTCATGTGTATGATAGTAGTATGATTCTACCTTTAGATTTTATCCTCCATTTGGTGACAAGTTTAGTTACCTACGCACAATAATCTCGCAGAGCCTGAGTTAGACCTAGAAAAGCCTTTAGCAAGGGATTGCTTATGCTTAGAATCTTAGATAGGTAGTTACCATTTTTTTTTTTTTTTTAACT
>NW_007479739.1:0-301 GCF_000475195.1 Diaphorina citri
GCAATAAACAGATAAATTCCACAGAACTAAATCCCTATGAATATGAAAACAAAACTAAATATGAATCCCTCTTTTTGAAAAAAATCCTACTAGATCAGGGGGCTGGGCAGTGACAATCTGGAAATGTGGTTTGATGTTCTTCGTGGAAGCTGGGAAGTATGATTTTAAACCGAGTTTAAACTAACTTTTTGGTCCCCAGCCTGATAGATTCCCCTTTTGAAACTCTCACGACACACCACACCACTGTCGTCCTTTTCCTCCTGTTAATGCATTTATCTCTCAGAACATTATCAAAAAGGGA
>NW_007479740.1:0-301 GCF_000475195.1 Diaphorina citri
ACCGGAAAGTTTCGTTCTTTACCCATAGCAAAGGAAACAGGTATTCCCTAATTCAATTTAGCAACTGGAGATGAAAACAAATAATTTCCTTCATCAAAAGATGGACTGATTTTTTCAAGAGGTCTGATAGAGGGAACTGTAACTGCTAAGGTCTTATCGTCTCGAAATCGAATAGAGAAGGAAGACAGGATAGGAGAAAGCCAGCAGTTCTGAGAACGAAAGATGAACTGAAAGTGATTAATCCTCAGAACTCACCGGAAAGTTTTGTTCTTTACCCATTCTTTCGTAGTGCTTCTTTAGC
>NW_007479741.1:0-301 GCF_000475195.1 Diaphorina citri
AATAAACAAAACATTTACATTTACAAGTACCAATTAGTGGCCGATCTTACCTTGGAGAGTAACACAGTGTCAAGGGTTATCTTTGTCATCCATCTGATTTACACAGGCCACAGTATTTCTTAAACTCTGGATTAACTGAAAACTCTCTGTGCTAAGATCGAGCATAAGTCATCTTGAGAAGAACCTACCAACTAAAGTAGGTACCAAGTGCTTGGTTTTCGAGAATCATAATAATAATAGTGCTTATTTATACTGCTCGCATAGGACTGAAAAGTCCCTTTACTCCAGCAGTAGGCTACTA
>NW_007479742.1:0-301 GCF_000475195.1 Diaphorina citri
CATCTTCCAAGTTCAAACTTCTGGCCTTGTACCGGGTCCCTCGCAGCCTCAGGGACACTGCCCGTATTATCGCTATTTTTAATGTTTAGGAGGTTTGACAGAAGGAACTGTCCTAACTGCTAAGGTCTTAGCCCGCAACCTAGCGCTTACAAGGCAGACGCGCTGCGAGATAAGCTAACTATACTGGCCATCGGATGAGAATCCTTAGTGCTAAAACAATATCAATAATAATAATAGACTCTTGAGTGGAAAGCAACCACTAGGCGAGGTTAACGCCTTAGGCGTTCTCTACCACCTAACC
>NW_007479743.1:0-301 GCF_000475195.1 Diaphorina citri
TGTCTTTCCGAGAAAGAACCTTATCTCTTTGGGATAAAATCCGCCCCGGGCGACCCGCGACCTAGCGCTTACAAGGCTTATATTCTTTAATTTCTTTATACTAAGTTTTTTTTTTCGCCGATGAGGGTTTAAACACAAATGTGCAACATCAATCTGTTTCAGGCAAGGCTTCGAAAGCGTTTTCAGAGGAAACCTGCAAGAAAATCTACAATGAGGAGTTCGAAAAACTCCTGGCCTGTTGTGACACGAAAGAGATTTCTTCCATCATGGCGGATATAAGTGACACCGTCCCCCAGAAAAT
>NW_007479744.1:0-301 GCF_000475195.1 Diaphorina citri
GGGGCATTCTGAGTGTGAAGAGAAGTGAAATGGTGAATTTAAATAAATAAATGCCGTTTCTTTATTATATCACAACTTTGGTGCTCACTGCAACATGGTATTATTTTCCAAACATCTCAATAATCCAGCGCTTAATGTGTACCTACAATGAAATATGAAATGAAAAAAATAAAGAGTACATAATAAGAAGTTATGGTCCCTAAAAGTACCTAAGTACTTATAAGTATGATGAAGAATATGTAAAGAATGAAAGAATAAACTCATTATTATATCATGCTGGCACCGGTCGCTATGCGCATTT
>NW_007479745.1:0-301 GCF_000475195.1 Diaphorina citri
CCCTCTCTCTCTCTCTCTCTCTCTCTCTCTCTCTCTCTCACTCACACTAATCATTCAACACACATCATTTTCACACCCATATTTTTTTTGTCTACTCCCCAAATCGCGGTTTTTGCATTTGAACCTACCTGGAAAAATTTAATAAATAATTCGTACGATTCACAGAAACCGTGACAGGAACAAATTTAATATTAACACCTAATACCTACCTATATTCCTATAATAATGGAGAGAGAGAGAGAGAGAGAGAGAGAGAGAGAGAGAGAGAGAGAGAGAGAGAGAGAGAGAGAGAGAGAGAGAG
>NW_007479746.1:0-301 GCF_000475195.1 Diaphorina citri
AAACACTGGTCACAATAGATCTACAAAGGTCGCGGTGAGAATTGCATACCCTCTCTCGGGAGAGGAAAGGACATAGTTCGACCCTGAATAATACTCAAGATGAAATGCAGTATTTAAATAAAATATGCACCCATAGGTTAAGTTACGTACCTTGAACTCCATGCATCTAAACTCGGGTTTTTCATTACAATGAGGTTCAATGAGTAGTAATTCTTCCAGGACAAACTCCATGCATCTAAACTCGGGTTTTTCATTACAATGAGGTTCAATGAGTAGTAATTCTTCCAGGACGTACTGGGAT
>NW_007479747.1:0-301 GCF_000475195.1 Diaphorina citri
GCCAATGCAGTGAAGCAGAAGTATTATTAGAGGAAAGAGGAGTGCAATGAGGGGAAAGAAAGGTAGGTACTACGTGAAGGAGGAGCAGGAGCACACAAATTATGAAGTGAATAAAACGGACCCAACGGAAGCGGCACGCTTCCTTGACCTGAGGACGACAGAGGAGGTCGATGTATGATGCTAATACAACAACCCATATTGGCCTGTTATCCCCTAATTTATCATCTGGGCCCCGTTTCATGAAACTTATAAGTCCTGTAATACAGGGAAATTGCCTCTATTAAAGCCAAATTTTAAAGAT
>NW_007479748.1:0-301 GCF_000475195.1 Diaphorina citri
TAACATCAACCTAGAGGGCCAGGGATGGCAGAGTATTTCACATCCACATATGTATATAGGATAAAGTAGATTTAGAAGGAATTTCCACTGTGTTAAGTAGCTATAAATGCTTGGCACAAATGTCGTCTACACCTCATTCAATCTGACTTGGTCCATAAATAACCTACCCACTCATGAAAAGATTCAAAAGTGCAGTTGCTAAGACATAAAATAACTGAGTGTAAGTAAAGTCATTTATAAAATCAGGTTCAAAAATATTAATTTCTTTTAGGTTTGCGACTGCAAGTAATAGGTATGTGAA
>NW_007479749.1:0-301 GCF_000475195.1 Diaphorina citri
GTCCCCCCCTTTCAAACCCCCCCCCCCCAATTTTCACCATCATAAGAAATCATTTTAACTGCACTTACAAGGTACCCCTCAGTGCCTCTCTTCTCTCTCTCTCTCTCTCTCTCTCTCTCTCTCTCTCTTTCTCTCTCTCATCATTATCCTATTCCAGCGTCCCAAATTATTCCTCCTACCCATCCTTGCCCCCTTCGACCTCATTTCCCCCTCTCTTCCACCACAAATCACCCCCCCAAACACCCATTACTATCTCTCCTTTCCCATTTTCACCTCCCCTTCCCTTCTCCCCCCCCCCCGG
>NW_007479750.1:0-301 GCF_000475195.1 Diaphorina citri
TATCCTTATTCTCTCTTCGATTTCGGGACGATAAGATCTTAGCAGTTACAGTTCCCTGTATCAAACATCTTTTTTTTTAAAATCCATTTATTGGTCTGTTTCCCTACTATCTTTTTTTTTTATTGTAGAGGTAGAAAATCTGCCTTATTTTTAAGAAAAGATAATCTTATGGTGAATGAGATTATGTTGTATTTGTACCAACTAAAAACCACCTCACATTTGGGAATCAGTATCCTACTTACCTTCTGACGTTCTATCATAGGTAACAACAGGAGTAGCTCGGGAAATATCTCATTGAACG
>NW_007479751.1:0-301 GCF_000475195.1 Diaphorina citri
TTTTTAAATTCAATTTTATTGGCCAAGGATGGGTCTCTTCGGGCTTTACGGAGCCATTTCCTTCTATCTTGGATGACTTGTTTCACCTCGTCATCCCACCAAGGGACAGGGAGCCTATTGGTGGGAATCCGTTTAATAGGGATAGAATCTTTGGCAGCGTCTAATATATTTGTGACAATATTGGATAATATTTGGTCAACATCGGGTGGTTCTGAAGAATCCACGATGTCAGTTATGAATTCAAGGTCAATTTTTGATCGAAATTCGTCCCATTTGGCTTTCTCGTAGTTCCAAATCAATG
>NW_007479752.1:0-301 GCF_000475195.1 Diaphorina citri
ATGTAGATAAGGACCTTGTAAATCATGTAATAGATCTGTTTATCAACGTTCGTTGAAAACTTTAGAAATCAATAGTCTAGCATTTTAATGTTTCACTAATCAAGCGAAACGAAGGCGTAGGACTGCAGAAGCTGTCTATAAAATTGGACTCTGTGTATCAAAGTTGTGGCGAAAAACATTTCCAGTTGCCAACTGGTTTGCTTTCCATTTCAGATACGAAGAGAACATGCAGTACTACTCATTGCTATCGAAAGACACGCCCATGTCTCCTATAGAGAAGTCAATATGGTGGATAGAGTAT
>NW_007479753.1:0-301 GCF_000475195.1 Diaphorina citri
GAGAGAAAGAGAGAAATGATAAAGGTTGAAAAATGTGAAAGAGGAAAAGAGAGAGGAAGAGGAGAAACGTAACAGCACTTGGTTCATATTTTGATGCAAAATGACAACCGATAAAATATTATGGGAAGGACAAAGCGAGTATGAAATCCAGTCAGCCACCATCCTCAATGTTGCTTAACTTAATTGTTCAGTAAAGAAAACGTTGGAATTTGCTGTTGCTGGAAAAATAAGAAGGCTTGCTCGAAAAGTAGACGGAAAATTTATATGAACGCCGTGTAACTTTTGGATATGCAATATGCAA
>NW_007479754.1:0-301 GCF_000475195.1 Diaphorina citri
AGGAGGAAACGGAAGCTAGAAAGTGACGACAGCAATAGTCCCAAGGCCAAGAGGTATGTTTCCATTATGAATGGGCAAACTTTTAATGCCTAGGGTTGTATGTTGTATTAAGTTTCGAACCCGGGTCTCCCGCGTGCAAGGCGAGCACAGTGACCACTACGCCATGGGAGCTGACTGTAAGTCTCAATATAAACTATTGTTGCTGTAGACTTAAATTTGAGTCTTTAACACATTGTGTACGATGTGATCCATTTTTGTATCACCGTCACTTTGGTGGTGGTACGGTGTGATCCACTTTTGT
>NW_007479755.1:0-301 GCF_000475195.1 Diaphorina citri
ATTCCAAACAGTAACGTACCGGGGGGAGCATGTTTCAAATTTTCGGAGTCTGCCCCATAGTAAAGGAGCAAAAATGAAGTAAATACAGCCTGTTTCCACTGCAATTTTAAAGTGCCAAATATAGAAGCAGCATTTCCGCCGCGTTGTACTGCTATCTGGAAGTTCTTTCCTTCTAATACAACTTTTTCCGTCTCTACCGTAAGTCCAACTCGAACCAACTGCTTCGAAATAGTACGTTTATTTTATTCCTACTTATTTTATATCCATCACTATCGGTCTTGCTTCTTATTTTTCGTTTCAG
>NW_007479756.1:0-301 GCF_000475195.1 Diaphorina citri
TTCATCCAAAATCCCGTTTTTTTTGACGTTTTAGGTCGCTTGTCCCGTTTTGGGCTGAAAATGATCTGGCAACCCTAGAGCAGACCTACATATTATGTAGACAGAACTGTAGGTACCTACATACTTGTATCGTGTATCCTATACCTCTTTCACCCTGATCTAAGGTACCTACTAGACACTTGGACAATGGTATTCTCTAATAATTAGATATGTACCTATTAGTGTTAAACAGATGGATAGTAAAAAAAGGAGGTGGAGGGAGAGAGAAACGCAAAGGGAGAACGAGGGAGCAAACCTGTCC
>NW_007479757.1:0-301 GCF_000475195.1 Diaphorina citri
ATGTAGTTGAAATACCAGTTGACAAAGAAGACTTGACAAAGGTCACAATTGCTAAGACCCCTGAACATGAGGTTGACATAGAAGACTTGACAAAGGTCGCGGTTGATAAGACACCTGAACACGAGGTTGAAAAGCCAGTTGACAAATACGACTTGACAAAGGTCACAGCTGCCAAGACACTGGACCATGAGGTTGAAAAGCCAGTAGACCTCAAAGCAGTAGATAAAGCAGACTTGACAAAGGTCACAGTAGCCAAGACACCTGAATATGATGTTGAAAAGCCAGTTGACAAAGACGACTT
>NW_007479758.1:0-301 GCF_000475195.1 Diaphorina citri
CTCTGGTCGAGCAGGAAAAACCTCGTATGTCCTCCAACCTGGAAAAGAGAAAGCGGAAAATAAGAGGGTGAAAATAGTATATAGACAGAATAGGGAAGGAAATTCCATCATTTAACAGAGTAGTAGATATAAATAAAACCACTAATTGTTGACATCATACCAAATTATGTGATGGTGATGACTATACTCCATTACTCACAGATGGAGCACCAGAACCTCTAGATAGAAAATTCTTACTCAAGATGACAAAAAGCATTAGTAATTGACCAAATGACCAAGCATATTATGTAATGTAAGAAGC
>NW_007479759.1:0-301 GCF_000475195.1 Diaphorina citri
TACCAGAGAAGGTACCTATGTCTTTGAGATACCACACTTACCACTCACTTGTTGACTCAATTCACAGATTAATAGGTATTCTTATTTGTTTGGACCAGAATACTATCAGGTATCTTGTGCTGACGATACTTTTCCATTTGTTTATTCAAGCTAGGATTTTATTGCTAAATATTAAATTTGTTTTTAAATAATTATTTTGTCTCAGTTTCTTTTTTTATATATTTTAATTTAATATCTTAGGTAGATATTTATTTATTTTTTGACAAGATACAGCTCTTTTTTTCAGTGTTCTGTGTGTCCA
>NW_007479760.1:0-301 GCF_000475195.1 Diaphorina citri
TTTTACCTCCATCTCCACTTTCCCCTCCACCTCCATTTTCACCTCCACATCCACTTCCAATAGGTTAGGTTAGGTTAAGTTAGGTTAGATAAGGTTGGGTTGGGTTAAGTTAGGTTGGGTTAGGTTAGGTTGGGTTGGGTTAGGTTAGGTTGGGTTGGGTTAGGTTAGGTTGGGTTGGGTTAGGTTAGGTTGGGTTGGGTTGGGTTAGGTTAGGTTGGGTTAGGTTAGGTTGGGTTGGGTTAGGTTAGGTTAGGTTGGGTTGGGTTAGGTTAGGTTGGGTTGGGTTAGGTTAGGTTGGGTT
>NW_007479761.1:0-301 GCF_000475195.1 Diaphorina citri
CTTTTTCTCTCTTCAGTTTGCTTACTCTATTCTCTTCTGCCTTCCCCCTGGATGCTTCTTTTCTTTATTTTTCCTTCTTCCCCTTTCCTCTTTTTCTCAATTTTCCCCCTTCTCCCTTGTTCGTTGCTCTCCTTTCTCATCCTCTCTCCACTTTCCTTGTTCTTCATTCTTCTTCCCCCTTTCTGTCTTCTTTTTCCTTCATCAACCCGATTCCTTTCTTCTCTTCCACTCGGAGTTTTCCCTGTACAGCTTTTATTTTCACATTTTCCATCTTCTGTGTGCTCTCCCCTTTCTCTCTCTC
>NW_007479762.1:0-301 GCF_000475195.1 Diaphorina citri
GAATAGAATATACCGTGTTTATAAATACTGTCAGAACGAGACTACAATATCCCTTTACCCTTGCAGTCTGCAGTCTAATCTAGCCTGGGCTAATTTTATACTAGAATCATTAGAGCAACTTTTACGTTGTTGAAAAATCTGGTGTGACCATCACATGGCTTTCCAAATTGTTCATCTTATCCGAGGGTTTCAAGTACTGTTTTGGGGTAGGTGTTCTTTTCCCATACCTTTTTAGTCCGTCCTTCCTTTATTATTACAATAGTAATAAAAAGGTATAAGGGACGGACTATTGTATTCGCTT
>NW_007479763.1:0-301 GCF_000475195.1 Diaphorina citri
CATGTCCTTCCTTGAGCTAGTAAATCCTGCATTGATCTTCTCTGTTAGCGATTTCTCCAGAGCCCCCATTTTATCCAAGAGTTGTTTGATAGAGGCACCATCAGTTTCCAGGCTGCTCAGATCACTAGTCTGTTCCTTCTGCTTAGTTGTTTCCTTCTGCTTACAAGTCCTCTCCTTTCCATCCTTTGACTGAGGGGTACCGGTTCCACCTCTAGATTCGACGTTGGGTAAACTTCTACAGGTAGGACATTTCCATGCTCCTCTTCTTGTCTCACCCATTGTTCGCCAGGATGACTCCCCC
>NW_007479764.1:0-301 GCF_000475195.1 Diaphorina citri
GAAACATTCGTAGAAGAAAAAAAAAAAAATCTGGTGTGAACATCACACGACTTTCCTTATCCAATTAAATGGTGCTTGTTTGGGTGTTCTTTTACAATAACTTTTACAACATCTCTAACCGTTTAGTCAATACAGCTGGAAACCCCCAAAAAGCGGACGAAAACTGTCGAATTAACGTCAAAATACCTTCAACCGCAGCACCTATGATAACCAAAAGTTTCGTGTTGCATCCTTGTCATATTTGGCAGTTGCATACCAAATTTCAAGTCTCTAGCTCTTACAATTCTAGAGATATTTTGTT
>NW_007479765.1:0-301 GCF_000475195.1 Diaphorina citri
ATTGAAGACATTTTTACACAAGTAAAAGTTGATTGGGGAACACCCGAAACCGAATCTATAATACTATCGTGCGAAATTTCCATTCTCAAAACTTGAGGTTTCGTCAGGTCCTCCTTTTTTCGGCCATAAAGAAATGCCTATGGGTCTCTTCAAAAGAGTTTTCACAGAGGAAATTTCCAATTTGTATGGGTGAATTCATCTATAATAACTATATTATGTTGTGCTTGTACATTATGTTGTCCTTTTGTGACTCTACCTGCAATGGACAAGGCCTGCTGCTGGCAAATGATGTAGCGATTCA
>NW_007479766.1:0-301 GCF_000475195.1 Diaphorina citri
TTTTATTCGGAGGTTTGGGAGTGAGGGAGACAAGAGAGTGGGTAAGATCAAGTAAAAGAGTGTGGGTTAAGATTTAAAGGATAAGAGTGTGAGAGAGATTAAGTTTAGGTTACCTACCCATTTTCAACGCTTTATTTTTCAAAAGCGCCGAGATTTAAACTCGAGTACGAGAAATAAGGAGTGTGGGATTAAGGAGTGGGGTGTGAGTTTAAGGATGGGTGTGAAATTAAGGAGGGGTACGAGAAAAAATAAAGGAGTGTGAGAAAAGATTAGAATTTTTTTTTCTTTTCTCTTCAAATTT
>NW_007479767.1:0-301 GCF_000475195.1 Diaphorina citri
GTTCGATTTCCCCCAGGGGCTAATTATATCCTGAACGAATAAGGTTCGCTCTCGAAACGGTGACCTAGCGCTTAAAAGGTATACGCGCTACCCTCTAAGCTAAGTAGGCTGCCCACCTCTGTGGCCGAGTGGTCAAGAACACTGACTCTCAATCCGGATGTGCTGGGTTCGAATCCCGGCCAGGGCGGAAATTTTCTATGCGGGCTTATCCGTTCTTGGATAGGCATGGATGTAAAAGAATGTGCCTTGAAGTAATGCAAAAGTGGTACCGAGGTAGGTACAATCTTTTTCTTCTTTCCTT
>NW_007479768.1:0-301 GCF_000475195.1 Diaphorina citri
AGATTAGGGTCTGTTTCCTATTTCGAATGTTGTCTTGCCAAATGTCCTGATGTCCGGTAAACAAATGCGCCTTTCGCCTCAACAGACCCTGTATTTGGATGTGTTGGGCTTGAACTCTGTGCTCTTTGCAGGTCGCATGGATAAACGGATTATGTTACCAAGACCGACCGCCAGGAACCAGTGTCATGGCATACTATATGCTAAAATATAGCTACACCATGCTATAGGCTTGTATAACCATGCTATGAGCTACAATGGAACTCCATGTCACGCGTCGTAGAATGTCCTCATATCAAGTTCT
>NW_007479769.1:0-301 GCF_000475195.1 Diaphorina citri
ATGGGATCGTTGGGACTGAATCGCCAGAATATCTTCTGATAGGGGCAATCTTCATAATCCAGAAGGATTTGCAAAAACATTTTTGAGATGTCAGCTATCAAGGCTATCTTGAACAGTCTAAGATTCAAAAGGATATTGAAAAGATCATTGTATAATTTTGGACCACTATGAACGATGTCGTTCAATGACTTTCCGTTATCAGAGGGACAACTGAAGTCGAATACTATACGATATTTCGTAGTCAAGCTACTTTCTTTGACTACTACATGATGGGGAACATAGTATCCCTTACCATCATCAT
>NW_007479770.1:0-301 GCF_000475195.1 Diaphorina citri
TAAAAAAAAGGTCCTTCGGGCCAGATCTCTTCAAACATCTTTGAATTGTAATCTTAACACTCTATAATTCATCTGCGTACCAAGCAACTCAAAGTGAAAAAAAATCAGGGAACATATTAAAGCTTTTACCTGAAAAAGAATAAAAATTGATTTGATTTATTTATTCAAAATCCCAGACGGGATAGTTTACAATACAATTACATAGAATTACATTTTTTTCAAGAAAATATAATATTAAGTAAATTTAAAATAGTAAAAATTGATTAAATGATAAAAATAACCTATAGCGTATAGCCTATAG
>NW_007479771.1:0-301 GCF_000475195.1 Diaphorina citri
GTCAAGCTAAGTGATGCTTGCATACAAATTCCAAGATGGCGTATACAAGGGGAAAAATACGGAGTTACCATGAAATACATAAAGCTACGCCTTGAGGTATTGTTCCTATGGAGTTCAGCCTAGTTTAGAACGGAGTTCCTATACTCTAGGACCGAGAGCCAACTCTAGAACTACGACTAGATGTGCTAGTCCCCTACGGATTAATAAAGTTAAGTAACGTTGTGCTTGGTTGGTATTCGAATGGGATACCATCTGGGATAACATTACTCAGCCTAGAACAAATTATTGAAATCCCAGTGGA
>NW_007479772.1:0-301 GCF_000475195.1 Diaphorina citri
TTTGAAGGACTTTTAACTTGGAAAAAAAAACTCGTGCATCAAATCATGGTGATCACATCCAGCACAGTTGAAAATTTTCAGTTAATGGATATTTCTCATTATAAAATATTTTTCATCTTTTTCTGAGCCAATGCTAAAATCCTTGTGGGATTTGTTAAGTTTATGTTAAGCCAATCGGCGGGCGTTCAGGTCAATCATCTTTGAATAAATCCATACATATGTACATAGACATACTCGTACATACGTGTTGTCAGGGCCGTATCCAGGATTTTGTCGAGGGGAGGGCTCGAGAGTCCAAACA
>NW_007479773.1:0-301 GCF_000475195.1 Diaphorina citri
ATTCTCAAATCAGATTGAGGATAAAATTCCATACCTCGGCTGGGATTGAACCCACGCCCTCCTGTTTACCAGTCGAGCCCTTTGACCACTAAACCACCGAGACAGTTAAGTATCAGCCTTATTGTTCATTTTTGTGCATACATGATACCATACTTAGTAGCTAAAAAAAGGAAAGTACACTTAAAAAATCTGCTAAATTGGGATCCTTCTGGATTCAAAAGCATCGCATCGAATCAGCCACATTAAAATGTAAATCCGTTTCTCAGCTACTTAGAGGAGGGAGGAAGGTGCAAGAAACTTG
>NW_007479774.1:0-301 GCF_000475195.1 Diaphorina citri
TGTCTTCCTTCTCTCTTCGATTTTGGGACGATAAGACCATAGCAGTTACAGTTCCCTCTGTCAAACCTCTTCAAAAAACAAAAAAAAAGTCACTGTGTAACTGCCAAGGTCTTTCAGCTCGACTCAATGTCACTTACATGCCAGCCTAGTCAGCTTGGTTGGTTCTGCCTTGTGAGCGCGAAGCCGCGGGTTCGATTCCCGCCGGGGGGCGGATTTTATCCTGAACGGATAATGTTCATTCTCGGAACATCTGGCTTTCTCCTATCCTGTCTTTCTTCTCTCTTCAATGGCGGTACGATAA
>NW_007479775.1:0-301 GCF_000475195.1 Diaphorina citri
GAATCTTGCTACCTAGCTCACTTTTGTTCAACCGTTCAACCACTCCGTAGTTCTTGGGTTCGGTTCCTTGAGTTAAGTTTAAAAAGTTGGCACAGTGGCTGGCCTTAAGCGAGTAATGTCCACGTCTTTTTATGATATATTATTTTTATTTATCAGAATGTAATAATAGATCATCAATGGTCAAGGACGCACCCGTTGCTTTGGTAAGAGATTGTGAGCCACAAACGGAGCCTAGTGATCCGTTCTCACACAGACAAATGTTAGGTTTGATACAGCGGCCCAAACCACATGGCCTTGTGCA
>NW_007479776.1:0-301 GCF_000475195.1 Diaphorina citri
GGTCTGCCTCTTGGTCTCAGGTAGGCACCTACTCGTATTAATAGCGAGGTATTGATATACAGGGACTGATAATTAGGAGACCGTGGGTTCAAATCTCAGTCAAGACATGGAATTTAATCAACATTAGATATTTGAGACTTTGAAGTTACCTCAATAGTACTGTGGTGAATCAACTCAATAAAATGCACTATGGTTTCACTTGTCTCAGAATCACGGGGCCAGCAATCTTGGACAAGCCAGCCTAGTTAGCTTAGTTGGTAGTGCGTCTGCCCTGTAAGCGCTAGGCCGCGGGTTCGATTCC
>NW_007479777.1:0-301 GCF_000475195.1 Diaphorina citri
CTTTAGTTGCATTTGGTTCCAATTTTATCAAACATATGTAGATAAACCTTTTGTTCTTTTCCAAGGTTCTCTATAAGGTATCTTTTTGCCGGAAAGAGCCATCATTTCCAAATTTGAGCACCGCTCGTTCTAAAGCATTATTGTATTCCATGTTGGGAACATGGTTTATTAATATTGTGCATATCTGCATATATTCCATATCATTTTAAGCTTTACTGACACATTTTGTCTCACATAACTCCCCAAGTATCTCTCAGAACCGTGTTCCATATTCTCCAAATAGATTTTCCTCGGATTCAAG
>NW_007479778.1:0-301 GCF_000475195.1 Diaphorina citri
AAAAAAAAAATAGATGAAAAAAAAAGAACGTTTGGAGGGATTTGAACCCGAGCACTCCTAATACCTATGGGTCTTGAGGCGAGCACCTTGACACCTCGGCCACTCTTCCGGATAAGAGGAGCGGGAGAAATAGCAGTATATTATCTTTTCAAGCGACAACGAGAACAAAAATCAACGAACGATTCAAACATTCAAAACATGCTTCACATTCACACATTCAAAAGAGGTGCGTGAAGTTAGCACCACAACTTTTGCTGGGAATTTGTACCAAAGCCCATCATTTAGTACCCATTTTGTTCCA
>NW_007479779.1:0-301 GCF_000475195.1 Diaphorina citri
AGTTTGGCCATGCCTTTTCTACAAGTTTGGCCATGCCTCGGGATGAACTAGCGGGATTCCGGAGCGAAGCGACGGAATGGAGGAGTAAAAATTATAAACTTTGAAAAGCGGCAAAAGTTTTCAGAAAAATCTGAAAAGCGGCAAAAGTTGCACTGGGCGCCGCCCACAGGCGGAATTAACCGCTTTTTGGCGGTTTTCACAAAACGGTTAGAGATATCGAAAAAGTTATCAAGCGCGCCGGGAGGCGCGCGAACGTCAAGAGTTCGCAGCACCGCCCGGCCTATATTAACACGAAACAGAA
>NW_007479780.1:0-301 GCF_000475195.1 Diaphorina citri
CTACACTGAATGGATGAACAAAATGCAAAATGGTTTGCCTTTTCTTAAATACCGACACCTTGTTGCTGCTCAACCCCCGTTCATCCCTCGTTTCTAGAGTATCACTGAGGAAATTATTTCTTGTATACTACCTACATCTAGGTAATAAGTTATTCACACAAGACAGGTCCTATGTTTGTATTTATTTGAAGCATAATATACTATGTTTTCAAGCCATCAGGTATGTAGATAGGTATAGATATCTATCAATAATGAACACCTTTCCATTGAGGAATTTTTCTTTTTCCTTTTGAATAAAATA
>NW_007479781.1:0-301 GCF_000475195.1 Diaphorina citri
ACACTGAATGCGTTTACATGATTTTCATGAAAAGATGATAATAAAAATAAAATTAATAAAAGTATTCAATGTCCGCCCTACAATTTTTACATAATCTCTAATCATAAGAATTTACTCAATTTACCCGACTGTTAGAACTGTTCGCCCCTCCACTTAAGTATCAGAATGGGCTCTTTGTGGACGATCATAGGAACTAACTTTCAATATTCACTATGCTGAGCAAAGTGCAGGTCTGAAGAGGTGGTGCTATATGGAGCTATACGTAATACTGGTAGTTGTAGATAGGACAAGATTATTTGCA
>NW_007479782.1:0-301 GCF_000475195.1 Diaphorina citri
AAGGTGTAAAAAATGTGATTGCGAAATCCTTTAAGATTCTGATTGAAAGTAGTAAATTTAATTTAAAAGACAAAGAGGACAATCATGACACCATGGCTGAAGCTGATCGCAAATCATCTGCATGGAGGAATCTCTTGCAGCAAGAGTTTGAAACGTGGAGACTTACAAAGCTTTTGGTCTTGACCTACTGATGGTAACTGGAGAGATGCTAGCTGAAATCTATTCTCCTGGCTGAAATAGAGTATACTAATAAGAATAAAAATTATTATTATTAACATTTTACACCGAGTTCATGATTCGT
>NW_007479783.1:0-301 GCF_000475195.1 Diaphorina citri
GCCTCCCTCCCTCCCTCCTTTTTGTCTCTCTGCCTCCCTCTCTCATCTCCCTCCTTCCTTTAGACCCTTCTCTCTCTATCTTCCCTCCTCTCTCCCCCCGCCCTCCTTTTGTAGATATGTCTCTCTCTCCTCCCTATTCCCTCCCACCTTTTTGTCTCCCCTCCCTCCTGTCTATCTCCTCTCTCTCTCTCCCTCCCTTCTTTATGTCTCTAATCTTTATGTTGTATTAGTCATACTCTCACAGACTTTACCAACTATCTCTCTCTCTCTCTCTCTCTCTCTCTCTCTCTCTCTCTCTCTC
>NW_007479784.1:0-301 GCF_000475195.1 Diaphorina citri
AAAATAATAAAATAAAATGAAATATCTGCCGTGATATTAAACCTTTATTTGATAAACACCATCCCGGAGCCCAAATGGCGAAATTGTGACCAAAAAACTGCCTAATTTACTCGTACCTAACCGAAATGTATAAAATGTCTTTGTAAAAGGTGACTACGGATAAAACTAAAAACCCTACTTAGAAGCCATTATCCTAGAGACGGTAGGTATCAACATTTTCATCATCGTTATTGTTCATAGGTACCTAATGGCAACTTAAGTCTAATACACACTGGAAGCATTATCTTTCGAATTTTGTTGA
>NW_007479785.1:0-301 GCF_000475195.1 Diaphorina citri
AACTTGCGTTTTGTTATTCATTGAAAATTTTCCTTAAAGTTTAAACAATGTGTATATTCTGAGTTATATTATTTGTATATTCTGAGTATATTCTGTTATATTATGTGTATATTCTGAGTTATATTATTTGTATTATTTTTAAACTCTCAGCTTCAACATGAAGGAGAGAGAGAGAGGAGAGGAGAGGAGACCTTAAGAAAGGACCGTCTCCCCTCCGTTCTTCCTTCTCTTCCTCCTCCTCCTCCTCCTCCTCCTCCTCTTCCTACTCCTTCTTCTCCTCTTCCTCGATCCACTTTTGCAA
>NW_007479786.1:0-301 GCF_000475195.1 Diaphorina citri
GGGTTACTTCCCCTGATTTAGGTTGGGTTAGTTCCCCTGATTTAGGTTGGGTTACTTCCCCTGATTTAGGTTGGGTTATTTCCCCTGATTTAGGTTGGGTTACTTCCCCTGATTTAGGTTGGGTTAGTTCCCCTGATTTAGGTTGGGTTACTTCCCCTGATTTAGGTTGGGTTAGTTCCCCTGATTTAGGTTGGGTTACTTCCCCTGATTTAGGTTGGGTTAGTTCCCCTGATTTAGGTTGGGTTATTTCCCCTGATTTAGGTTGGGTTATTTCCCCTGATTTAGGTTGGGTTATTTCCCC
>NW_007479787.1:0-301 GCF_000475195.1 Diaphorina citri
ACACCGAAGCGAATACAATAGTCCGTCCCCTATACCTTTTATTATTAGTAATAATAAAGGAAGGACGGACTAAAAACGAGGGAAGCGAGATAATGAGAGAAGACAGAGAAAGAGGCATACAAGGGAGAAAGAGACAGAGGGAAAATATTGAGAAAGATAATACCTAGGTAAAACAAGATTGGGTGGATGTAATAATAACATGAACCCAAAATATCTTAAAAAGAAAAAAAAAAATCTGGTGTGAACATCACACGACTTTCTATTACATTTGCGGAATACGTATTTGAAAAAAAAAAAAAAA
>NW_007479788.1:0-301 GCF_000475195.1 Diaphorina citri
AGAACATTTAACTTTAACTTTCTTGATATCTTGTAAATATTGAGGAACTCTGTTCATAAACAATGATAATCAATAAAAACATATTATTTACATAGTTTGGGTAGGTACAAAGTGAATGTCTTAGAGTTTACCCAAATCCTCCATAGCCATAAGTCTCATGGGTCTGGATTGTTCTGTTTTCTTCAACAAGATTTTTCCATCTCGAATCCAAATGAACGCGTACTTTTTCTCCTTCTTGATCTTCTTTGCTTCCCCATACAACTTTGCATAGTAGGGAGTGAGACTTTCATTAATATAAATC
>NW_007479789.1:0-301 GCF_000475195.1 Diaphorina citri
ACCAATCAAATGCCTTGAGACTATGCTTAGCACGAACTTAAGAGCCAGCATTTTGTTCATAAATATGGGTGTAAGTTCCACGATTGTTCAACTGAGCCGGAAGCCAGAATGTGGGAATGGTTTTTGTAGCACCGATAAATCAACGACGGGTGCCGCACTCTAATAATCGTGTCATGATAATGTGGACAGGCACTTTATTCATTCGGAAAAAAATGGGATGAACCTGACGACAATTTGAACAGGCTCTAAAGGTATGTCCACACATAGGTGGCGGCCGTCGATATATCCAAAGTAGCCAAGA
>NW_007479790.1:0-301 GCF_000475195.1 Diaphorina citri
TAATAATAATAAGGTTTATTTAGTTTCTTCATATATCTCATCGTGTTCCTATAAGTATATGTAAATACTTTTCAGGAATATTTTAGTTGCTTATATCATATCATGATTTCTTCATTTTCTTCTTCTTCCTCTGCTTCTTGATCATGTCAAATGCAACACAAAACGGATGCAACACAAAACGTTTGGTTAAGACGGTTGCTGCGTTTTGCGGTATTTTGACCGCTTTTGGAGAAATTTCGACCGATTTTGGCGGTTTTCAGCTATAGCGACAAAACGGTTAGAGATATTGTAAAAGTTAGGG
>NW_007479791.1:0-301 GCF_000475195.1 Diaphorina citri
CTCTTAAAGTAAGTTTTTCCTCTTATATAGAAATTTTCAGTAAATTTGCCATTGACGTGTCTTATGCATAATTACCGCACGAACAGATTGGTGATTACTGAACGGTACAAGTTTTATAAATACTGTCAAGAGCCAGGTCAGTCTATTCCTTCTTACATAGCCAAGATCTCTGAGTTAGCATCCCATTGCAGATTTGAGGATTTCTTAGATCAAGCTTTGAGGGACAAATTTGTTTGTGGCTTAAGTAACAATGCAATTCGTTCTAAACTCTTGGACCAAGATGACAATCTTTCGTTCAAAG
>NW_007479792.1:0-301 GCF_000475195.1 Diaphorina citri
TGTACTTAATTATTTACCTCTAGTGGAATAAGAATATATGTTGTCCCTTTTTTCTTATTTATTTCAATTTTATGTTTTAAATTCCCTGTTCCCCTGTTGAAATAATTACCTCCTTGAAATATCGTTTTCTATTGCAATGAAATTTTTTTCTGGAAAAAGCTGTTTTGAGAAGGTACGGTTCGGCCGTTATTCCGGACAAAGTTCCGCTATTTAGGGCTATACGGGGAAAAAGCTGAAAAGGAACTAGCGCTTCTCACGACTTTACCTTTAACCATAGGTCGCTCAAATTTTGCAGACAGCT
>NW_007479793.1:0-301 GCF_000475195.1 Diaphorina citri
GACTTGGCGGGGCGGAGCGCTACCGCGCTCCTTAATTGAAATGAAAAATTGAATTTGGCTGCATATTTGGGCCTTATGACATTTTTGTCAATGCTAAAAGGTGGGAAAAAAAATCAATTTTAATCCCTAATTGATGCCACAAAAAAAACCACACACACACACATATTTTTCCATAAAAAAAAAGTTGTCCAAAACACCTTTTTTACTCATCAAGCGCCACAACCAGTCTTTCTTTAATATATTCTTCAGGTCACATCCACCATAGCAATCTTGTTCAACGTAAAGGTTTTTTTTTATAACC
>NW_007479794.1:0-301 GCF_000475195.1 Diaphorina citri
CAGGCGAGTGAGAGCAGTAATTATACACATGCCGCCAGACCGAGTAAGTACCCTAGCTTTTTACTTTCCTTATCCTATAGGAAGGAAAGTAATGTAATTTTCGATGATCAGTTTTTAGTGTCAAAACACGTTTTGAGGTCCCTAGAGCCTAAATCCAAAGTTTCAGCCATTGGTCTGTGTGTGTGTCTGTCTGTAAACAAAATATCTCGAGAATGGTAAGAGTTAGAGACTTGAAATTTGGTATGTATCTTTCAAATGTGACAAGGATGCGACACGAAACTTTTGGTTAAGACCGCTGCAA
>NW_007479795.1:0-301 GCF_000475195.1 Diaphorina citri
GGTTAAGTCGTAAATCCCATATTGATAACGATCAACGCTTGAACAGGCATGTTGGGAAGATGTTTTGCAAAATAATACCTTATACCTACCTACCTTAACTCCATTCGAATTTTACAGGCAGGTACCTACCTATAATTTTGCGTTTTATGAGTTTGTAGGTAGGTACCTACCAGGAAACAAGTTATGAAGATTATGTAGGTAGGGTAAGTGTACCATTTATTCTCCCACCTAAAAAACGTACCATTTATTGGCCCACCTGTACCATACGCCACATAAGTCTGAACTCGACGAACTTTTTCAA
>NW_007479796.1:0-301 GCF_000475195.1 Diaphorina citri
GTCTTCCTTCTTTCTTCGATTTCGGGACGATAAGACCTTAGCAGTTACAGTTCCCTCTGTCAAACCTCTTCAAAAAAAGTCCCCGTTCGTTATCAATGGAAACCAATAGTACTGAACAGTCTCGTGTTACGCGGAACCGTTCGATTCCCCGTCATATTCTTATTTCTTATTCTGTGAGGGTGGAATATTGATTGCCTTGCCAAGAGAAAAACAGGAGAGAGAGAGAGCCCCGAAGAAAAACTGAGGGGGTAAGGGAAGAAAATTAAAAAAAAAGAAGAATAGGAACCTTTTTTTAAATAAA
>NW_007479797.1:0-301 GCF_000475195.1 Diaphorina citri
ACAATTTCTCTGGCCATCTAAAGGGGCAATTACTCGAGCATCATGAGCACGTTACTCTCTGAGAAGTATATGGACGAAGTGTTTTATTTATTGAAATAAATACTAGAATATTACCACAATTGATATGGATATATGTATGGACAGCATTAAGCAGAAACGAACCAAAGAAGGCAAGGCCCCTTGTGAATGGTTCTTGTCTGTTTATTGCTGTACAAATGTAAAGAACAATGAATAAGGCAAGACCCCTTCCTTATGGATGACTCTTTTCTGCTGTCCAAATGTATGGTAAAGGCTAGATAAA
>NW_007479798.1:0-301 GCF_000475195.1 Diaphorina citri
CAAAAGAATATCTAACTGTCAGCTACATAGGATATTTTGATAAAAATGGTAAGATCTTGTAATTCATCTCTTTAAAAAGAAGTTTCCTGTTGATCCTGAAATAATGAGTTGGGACCATAGGTCAGGTAATCTGTTGTAATCTTCATTTGATTATGCACTATAATGTTATTGTATTTTTCCTTGATATTTTCAATTTTTCCTCAAAACTAATTTGACCATCTTTCTCATCTTGTTTTGTTTTCAGCGGAATTTTCAGAAGATCAAGTCAAAGTAGACACAATGCTGTTGAAGCTCTGTCACA
>NW_007479799.1:0-301 GCF_000475195.1 Diaphorina citri
AGTTTTTGGCCGTCCAACTTCTAGTTTTTCTACCTATTTTTCTTTATTATTTCATAAGGATGTTGTTTATTGATAGTTCTCCTTACGTTTCCTTCCTCCTTTTCCTTGATTTTTTCCATTTCTTTCCATGCTAATTTTTCTGTGACATATCACTTATAACTGGGTTTCTGGTTTTTTTACTTTTGCATGATGTGTGCACATTTCCCCCCTTCAATATGCCACGACAAATATGAACAAAATCCAACAGTACCCAAGAGGAAATAGATCGGTCTCTTATCTGATGAGATGAGAGAAAATGTCC
>NW_007479800.1:0-301 GCF_000475195.1 Diaphorina citri
CATTTCATAACCTAACGAGCTATAAGCCAGAAGGCATTGTCATAATCCGATAGTCTTCAAAATATCTCTAAGTACATACTCGTATCTTCAACATAAGAACAACGCAAATATTATACTTTGCCAACAAATACATTTTAAACATTAATAATCAAATTTAGCTTGAGAAGAACACATTGTCAAACGTTTTAGATGTTCATTTTCGGATGTCGGCAACATTGGAAGAAGAAAATTAAAAGAAGTCTTTAGTTATGATATGTAAGATGTGAGCGTAATGCAAGTATTTGATTGGTCCTCACAGTTC
>NW_007479801.1:0-301 GCF_000475195.1 Diaphorina citri
AAAAATGAGAATATGCCCAAAGGGGGCGCCATGCAAAAAAAAAGTTTGAGAACCACTGGTCTAACAGATCCGGAACGTGTGTGGCAAGAAAAGCTTCATACCGAGGTCTGTCAGACAGTCTGAGAGACTCAATATTTTTCCACCACATACGCTCAAACGACCGCGGTCTGCAGTCAGACCCAGATCTGTTAACGGTCTAACCGCGAGTGACGGACATTGCCGTTTCTAGTGTTCGTCGTCCTCGTGACTTTTAGAGACATCCTGTGTTACATCAAATCCCCCTCAAATCTCCGAGTCCCTA
>NW_007479802.1:0-301 GCF_000475195.1 Diaphorina citri
TTTGTCAATGAATATTTGACGCCCTATCTGAAAAAGGTGTTCTTTGAGGCTAAAAAGATAAAACAGGATAAAAATTATGAGTTCCTCTGGGTAAAGCACGGTCAGATTTTACTGAAAAAACAACAAGGTGCGAAAATTATCCGCTTATCATGTCTGGAGGACTTGTCAAAAATCTAAACTGAAGTTCTAGTTATATAATGAGTAGAACCAAATTTTTATCTATTTAATTATGAATTCTAATCAATATCTAATAGCAAAAGTGAAGAACACAAAGTTTGAGACAAAAGATTATGATTGTTTT
>NW_007479803.1:0-301 GCF_000475195.1 Diaphorina citri
TGTGGGAAAAAATTCCGGTGCCTTGAAGTTGAGTTTTCAGAAAGGAAGAGACCTGTAGAAATGAGGCCTTTACTACTAAAACGCCTAATGTTTACGTGATGTCCCCTTGAAGGCAGAAAAAATGTGGGTCCCACGCTGCTTTTGAACTAGTACGTCCCGCAATTTTTAGTTTTCCCCCAGCTTGGCGTACCACGAGGTGGCTCACACATCCCCCATAGCGTCAAAACCCCAGCACCAACATATCGACTTCCATAACGCTTTCGACCTCCTTACCTCTCCGAGTCCTTCGCTCGTTCCAGGA
>NW_007479804.1:0-301 GCF_000475195.1 Diaphorina citri
AACTTTGTGATGAATGCCGCTAGAAATCCTCACACTCCAACTTTTTTAATTCTCTTTCAAGATAATCTTCGTATAGTTTTGAGAAATGAAAGATACCCTAAGAACATCCGACTACGTGTTGAATCAATGGAAGGATACCAGGTCAACATCAAAAGTATAATTAAAAAGCTGGAGTGTCATAACGATCCGCCGTGGCAAATGCCTTGTATCAAAGTTAAAATGTTGACTTCAAGTAAGAAAACGGATCTAACACAGCAAGAAATCCAACATCTCTATCTAAAGTTCAAACATGAGAATGAGA
>NW_007479805.1:0-301 GCF_000475195.1 Diaphorina citri
CGAGGCCCACTCAGCCTCGTGAGGAAAATGAGTAGCTATGCAATGTAAATGCACACAGTGACCGGTGCCAGTATGGTAGGTAAACATAAATTTGATGTTCGTTAGGATTATTGAGATATTTGGAAAAATCCTACAATGCTTCAATAAGATTGCTCAATCCAAGAGTTCTTAAACGGAGTTTAAACTCACTTTGTGGACATGGCCATCAATCAGCTGATAGTCTAATGTACTTATATTTCAGTTGGAAATACACTGTGCCAAGCAATTAGAGGAACGCTGTCATGTTCTGTTTTTCTTTGGA
>NW_007479806.1:0-301 GCF_000475195.1 Diaphorina citri
GGCAGCTATGTGCAGGGCGGGTAGTTTGACTTTGCCCTTGGTATCATTTTCCAGTAATACTGCTACCACCCTGTCGTGCCCTTGTTGCATTGCTACGGCTAGGGGTGTGAACCCATCCTGAAACCGGAGAAAGAAATCAGGGTTAAAGTTTGTAAACGCTAGATTCGATTTCTCCCTCCGTGAACTTTATCACATAAACAACCTTGAAATCTTCTCATTCAAAAGATTCTCACTTATCGCTTCACATTCTACTCTGCACGGCCTACTTAGTTTGGAGGGCAGAGGTAGCGCCTTATAAGAG
>NW_007479807.1:0-301 GCF_000475195.1 Diaphorina citri
AGGTGGGGTGAGTTGAGGGGCCGAACAAAATGAATTGACAATGAAAACTTGAGAACCTTGGTAATCGAAAGACGAGTGGACGTCGTATTCGGTGAAAATTAAACTTGAGCTTGTTAGAGGGAACTGTAACTGCTAAGTGCTAAGGAAAATACCCTCCCTCTTTAGCACCATTAGATAGCTTGCCCTCCACTCCTTAAGTTGAAGAATGAAGGTTTTCTAATACAACTACTCCGTGTAAACAGAAGAGCAAACTTTCAACACGTTTTTATTAAAAACATTTGATAGAGGGAACTGTAACTGC
>NW_007479808.1:0-301 GCF_000475195.1 Diaphorina citri
AGTTTTGAATAAAGCTTTGAAAATGTGGCATTGCTTCCAAGTCCACGTTTGACTGCAGTCGTCAGAAGTCGTGTACAAAGCTCAGATAACTAATTCGTTACGTCTATGTCACAATTATGACATTTTTAGTCATTGCGTTTAAAGTGCTTCCTTGGATTTCGGACGGAATGGTAGTTGTGCTCGCTCTGAAGTGACAATGTTCTCCATAGAGTGAGTTTTTCGCAGAGGCCCTGTTGGAAAACAGTTTCCATCGAAAATGTCTACAAAGTACAAATTAGATGAAACTCCGAGTGGAATTCTA
>NW_007479809.1:0-301 GCF_000475195.1 Diaphorina citri
TGTACCTTCAGGAGTTGGTTGTGTTGCTGTAGTTCCCTCAGGATATTTAGTTGTTCCCTCAGGATATTTAGTTGTTCCCTCAGGATATTTAGTTGTACCTTCAGGATATGTAGTTGTACCTTCAGGAGTTGGTTGTGTTCCTGTAGTTCCCTCAGGATATTTAGTTGTACCTTCAGGAGTTGATTGTGTTACAGTTGTTCCCTCAGGATATTTAGTTGTACCTTCAGGATATTTAGTTGTACCTTCAGGATACTTAGTTGTACCTTCAGGAGTTGGTTGTGTTGCTGTAGTTCCCTCAGGA
>NW_007479810.1:0-301 GCF_000475195.1 Diaphorina citri
CCGTAGGAAGAGCCGCAGGGGCCGATGATAGTCGTCTCTATTGAGCAACAGTTCCACCACATTGTCCGCCAATACCTGAGCCGTCTTATCAGGCTCCATTTGGAACATGAGGGAGAGGACTTGGATGTTGTTTGGATTGCGAGATGCAGATAGTTCATTGTAGATGGTATGCTTGAGTACGGTGGCCAGATTCTCTTCATGAGCCGCTATCAATTCCTGAGGAAAACAAGAATAACACAACCTCAGTAGTGTGTAGCGCGGTGGACTTTGGATCTGGAGTTTGGAGGTTCGACCGCAAAAG
>NW_007479811.1:0-301 GCF_000475195.1 Diaphorina citri
CATCTTGGAACCTTGCCTGCTTTCTTCAGATAGTGGTATACAAGTCGTCCACCAGGAGTTTTGACACTGAAAAAAAAAGGAGTAAATGAGACATGAAACTCAATGGTAGAAGTATGTGTGGTAAATTTACATCAGGAATTAAGGTAGTTAAAATAATAGATGACTTTGTTCATCCATTTTCTGGTTAGGTTATGTTTTCATTGCCAGTTGATCTACTACAAGTTGTGTTAACTTTTGTATAAAGTATAGCTGTAACAATATACCTTAAATTGATTTAAAATAATGTATTCTTAAAAACCTG
>NW_007479812.1:0-301 GCF_000475195.1 Diaphorina citri
CACACACACACACACACACACACACACACACACACACACACACACACACACACACACTCACTCTCTCTCGCTCTCTCTCTCTCTCACTCTCTCTCCCTTCACACCTTCCTTTCTATCTCTTTATCTTTATTTGTTTCTTCGTTGTGTAATGCCAAGGGCATATCAGAACTGTAGTGGCTCTCAGAGCATTATAAGTGAATACTCCTTAGGCTAGCCACTACCTATCAGGTAGACCTGACAGGCGGACCTGCTCAGGTGTAATTGTTAGGTCTACCTGCTAGTGAGTGGCTGGCCTTGGCTT
>NW_007479813.1:0-301 GCF_000475195.1 Diaphorina citri
ACTATTATTATTATTATTATTATTATTGGCGAACTTTATCCTGAACAAATAAGGTTCGTTCTCGGAACGGCTAGCTTTCTCCTATCCTGTCTTCCTTCTATCTTCGATTTCGCAACGATAAGACCATAGCAGTTAGAGTTCCCTCTGTCGAATTTCATCCTAAACAGACAAAGTTTGTTCTCGGAACGGCTGGCTTTCTCACGTCCTCTACCTCTTTGGTTTTAGGAAGATAAGGGCTCTGTTCAAAACTTTTTCCCAAAAAGATCAAACCCCTTAAAAAAAAAAAAAAAAAAATAGTTTT
>NW_007479814.1:0-301 GCF_000475195.1 Diaphorina citri
GATTAGGGAGTCAACGCCCTCCGGACTGTCAGTTAGTGCCGGAGGGGTAGGTAGGGAGGCGCGGATGTTGGCATGCAGGTGACAGGACATTTGCCAAGGCACATTGGGTCTTTTTGAACTACGAATGTATAAACAAGAGTCAATTGATGGGCTGTGAGAATGTTGTAAATATAGTTGTTTTTGTTAAGTACCAATTGAAATGGTGCGGGTATTTATTTAAATAAATTTAATAGTTGTCAATAATAATATCCAAACAAACATTCTAGATGCCACACTATTCCAATTGTTATTTTATCAATCT
>NW_007479815.1:0-301 GCF_000475195.1 Diaphorina citri
TCTTCTTCTTCTTCTTCTTCTTCTTCTTTTTCTTCTTCTTCTTCTTCTTCTTCTTCTTCTTCTTCTTCTTCTTCTTCTCTTTCTTGTCCTCTTCTCCTCCACATCTGGAGGATAGGTAGTATTTTCAAATTCGAAGGCATTATAAGATTTGAAGAAAACATGGAAGGTTTATGGCTGAAACTCAGGCTTAGAAGAGAGAGAAGGGAGATGTTTGATGTCTCTGCTGAGCTTATAGAGATACATAAGTATAGAGGGTTTTATGGAGGTAAACACGCCAAAATATTTTCAGTAATCCTGATGT
>NW_007479816.1:0-301 GCF_000475195.1 Diaphorina citri
AAAAATAAGGGGGGATGGATTAGCTAAAAATAGAAATAAAACAAAACACCTAATCATATTTACATCGAAAATACAAACAGGGAAGCATAAAAGGGGGATGAAATAATAATGCCAAAAATAAGATTAAAACAAAAATAAATAAAAAACATCGTAACAGTCTTGTTTATAATGAACTCAACAATTGAAGTAAAAAAGTAAGAAAGAGGTACAAAGTATGGAGTATGGGTATTAAGGGTAGAGGAAAGCAATCAATTTATCAATTCCACTCCAAATCAGAAAGAAGTACAGGAATCAAGGACGA
>NW_007479817.1:0-301 GCF_000475195.1 Diaphorina citri
GCAACCTACCAGACTGCAAAGGGCGAAAACTCTTGCCTACGATTTGTATACAGAGCAAAACGGCGGGACCATGTAACCTTTCTGTGTGAGGAGATTATTTGTTGAAGGAGTAACTTGACAACAGAGACCAGAAGCTTCATTTTATCTAGGATTCTGATAAGGTTGACGAGAGTTCGAGCCTCTCCTGAGAATCGTCATTTATTTTTACAAGAGGGTATCTTTAGGAAGGTGAACTGGCGTTTAATCCTGGAAAGATAGTTCTGATGATTACGGGGACAGGGGCTGTCGGAATGGTTATAAA
>NW_007479818.1:0-301 GCF_000475195.1 Diaphorina citri
ATTTAGATATTCATATGTTGAAAGTTATTTCCCATATGTAATATTATGTACCTTAATAAAGTGATTACGCAATAATAAAATAAAATAAAAAAATGGGTACCTACATAAAAATGGGTATTGACCGAGAATCATAAGAGCATTTGACCCCATTAAAGAGTCAACTGAATTTTCGACCCCTATTCTAGAGCTGTAATCTCATAGGTAGGTACATACCTAGTTGAGAGAAAAAAGCTCTGTCAATCCTCTGATAAAGTCCGTCTAGCGGTCAGTTGATCTGAAAAGTCATAAAATTTTATTTTTT
>NW_007479819.1:0-301 GCF_000475195.1 Diaphorina citri
AAATTTTGTCCAAACAATACCAAAGAGTCTAATCTGACCCCCACGGATCCCTAAGTGAATTTGGACAAATTTACTACGGTAGCCTAATTAGCTTGGTTGGTAGCGCGTCTGCCTTGTAAGCGCTAGGCCGAGGGTTCGATTCTCGCCCTGGCCGGATTTTATCCTGAACGGATAATGTTCGTCCGTGGAACGGCTGGCTTTCTCCTATCCTGTCTTCCTTCTCTCTTCATTTTCGGGACGGTAAGACCTTAACAATTACAGTTCCTTCTACCAAACTTCTTTAAAAAATGTAGGTAAATTT
>NW_007479820.1:0-301 GCF_000475195.1 Diaphorina citri
TCAGTTTTAGGGAATGTAGTGGTTTCTCATCAATTCTGGTCTACTGAATATTCACGTGTGATTCATGAGAAACCACTACATTCCCTAAAACGGGCCGTTTGGTGTGGTTTTTATGTTGGCGAGGTCATATAGGGTGCAAAAGTTATGAAAAATTGGGTCCAAAGAGGAGCTAGCTAGAAATTCTAGCAACCCGGTGCTAACATTGTAGAAATATGGAATTGGATTTTTTTTTTTTTTGTGAGGATTGATAGAGGGACTTTAACTCATTTTTTTAGGTCCTTCGTCCCGGAGAGCGAAAAGA
>NW_007479821.1:0-301 GCF_000475195.1 Diaphorina citri
GTCCAAATTCAAAATTCTGCTTTTCCATTGGCTATTACACGTGTAAGATACTTTTCCATACTTTGGTGATTTAGGGCACAGCTCTTCAATCATCTTCACTCAAAAGACTGAAGGTAGTTATGTACCTACTTTGAAACAGCTATGTAATGTGTAACCAGTTGGCTCATCCACTCAGCACAAACTACGGTAATTATGCAGAAGTCACGTCCGTGGAAAAGAAAAGCTCCTTTTTTACTTTCTATTACTACAGTATAGCGGAGCTATACTAGTAATGAAAGTATTGCAATCGGTCCAAATTTTC
>NW_007479822.1:0-301 GCF_000475195.1 Diaphorina citri
AGAAGAAGAAGAAGAAGAAGAAGAAGAAGAAGAAGAAGAAGAAGAAGAAGAAGAAGAAGAAGAAGAAGAAGAAATGGAGGATGAAGGAAGATAAAAGTACCTACCTATATGATGGGGGCAACTGAAAATCTGTTCTTTGTGAATAATATTGTTTTCATCCGTTCTTCAGACAAATCAGGGTCGAATAAAAACCTGAGTAATGCCTATAATACCTGGATACAACTTAAAATACTTTAAAATTAACTTGATACCAGATTTATAAGAAAATAAGGGCAGTAAGTAGGTTCTTCATTGTCCTAGG
>NW_007479823.1:0-301 GCF_000475195.1 Diaphorina citri
CAATGATATGAGAGCTGTATCAGTGCGCTGAGTGCATTCAGAAAACAATGATATGAGAGCTGTATCAGTGCGCTGAGTTCACCCAGAAAACAATGATATGAGAGCTCTATCAGTGCGCTGAGTGCACCCAGAAAACAATGATATGAGAGCTGTATCAGTGCGCTGAGTGCACCCAAAAAACAATGATATGAGAGCTCTATCAGTGCGCTGAGTGCACCCAGAAAACAATGATATGAGAGCTGTATCACTGAGTGCACCCAGAAAGAAAAACCTGGCGCGAAATCAGAGAGCACGTTTTATG
>NW_007479824.1:0-301 GCF_000475195.1 Diaphorina citri
AATAAAGAAAAAAATGGCCAAGAGAAAATATTTTATCCCTTCATTGGTATAATATTATATTGTTAGTTATCTGTATGTAATTTTATCATTGTTGTGCCTATGAATATGATAAACTGTATTTACTGAGAAAAATACTTATTCTAAGATTTCCAAGTAAGTAAGTTTACTGATTTCTCACATTAATGATTTCTTTGCTTGCACTCAGGTGATTCCACATGTGGTCAAAGAGCACTGTATCAGATCGGCATGACAGGTATTCCTGTGTTCAATGTAAACAACAACTGCTCCACTGGCAGTTCTG
>NW_007479825.1:0-301 GCF_000475195.1 Diaphorina citri
ACAGACCAAGCTACATAAGTTGCAGAGGTAAGGTTGATGAAGACTTGAGATTCTTGAGAGAGAGAAGATAGAAGGGATGGAAAAAGGAGGAGGCATTAGACAGGAAGGTATGGAGGAAAAGGAGGAAGTAGGTATTAGGAGGTAAAATGGCTTGCTTCAAGTACAAATTGTATTCCTCATTTTATTATCTGTGCTAAATTTTGTATCTTCATAAGGATAAGGACTCGAACCACCAATTTTCAGATCCAGAGTTCACCGCGGGTATAGGTGATTAGGTATGAGGTTGGTTCGGAGTTTCAAG
>NW_007479826.1:0-301 GCF_000475195.1 Diaphorina citri
TAACAATCCCTGCCCCTCTATACAATCTAATACCGAAATACCCCAAATTTGGAATTACAATAAAGCCAATTGGGACCTATTTCAGTCCAAAATAAATTTCGAATTCGACCCTTTAGATCCTACAAATAATGACATGGATATTGACGAAATATTAAACACAATGAATTCCAATATCATCCAGGCTGCTAGGGACTCTATACCTTTTAAGAAAATTCCTACAAATAAGTTACCTGTGCCCTGGTGGGATGATGAACTTAAAAATGTTATCAAGGAAAGAAGAAGATGTTTACGACTTCTGAGA
>NW_007479827.1:0-301 GCF_000475195.1 Diaphorina citri
AGAAGGGAGAATATGTTACATTTCCCGGCAATAGTAGGTACAGGGATATCCTAGGATTTCCCATTCTCCGGGCTTATTAGATTTCCCGGTAAAAACTAGAATATAGAAGGGAAAATATGTTTCCCGTCTATAACATTTCCCCGTAACAGTACAGGGATTTCCTAGGATTTCCCAGCAAAACGTACGTTATGTATCCCTTCTATAAAATTTCCCGCTAACAGTACAGGACTACAGGGATTTCCTAGGATTTCCCAGCAAAACCTACGTTATGTCTCCCTTCTATAACATTAAAAGTAGAGGG
>NW_007479828.1:0-301 GCF_000475195.1 Diaphorina citri
GTCATTATAACGTTCGCACTTCGCAGTGATCAATTATTTTTTATAAATTGGGAAAAGCTATAAGTAAATAATCATAATGACTTATGTCTGAATATTTTTTTACCCAAATTACTATTGTTCATGTTTTGAAGAAAGTAGGTACCTATGTATATCTACCTATCTACAATTGTACATACATGAGTGTTCAGAGAAAGAACCAAGTAAGTAAGTCTTCTTCTTATTTGCCTTTTCCCGTGTACAGACGGGGTCGGCGTTTTTCGTCAGTCTCTCAATCAGCCCTAACTAGGGTGATTGCTATGGG
>NW_007479829.1:0-301 GCF_000475195.1 Diaphorina citri
ACATATGTATGAAGTTTGAACAGAAATATGTATGTATTAGGATATGTTTTGGATGTTGATGTAGGTAAATATGGAAGATATAAGGTTGGGTATGGGGGAAATTCCATGTCGGTATGCCTAAAAATATGCTGGTATACTGTTCTGTATGCTGAGTAGAACATGCAGAAAGCTGGAATGCCTTCTTCTCTTCGAGATTGAAATTCGCAAGCTGAGTTTTGCAGAAAGGTGAAATATTTTCTCCTATGATTCAGTAACAAAGAGAGATGATGTTAGAATTCTGGTACATACTACATAATCGTAT
>NW_007479830.1:0-301 GCF_000475195.1 Diaphorina citri
CCCCCCCTTTCTTTTAGTGTTTGGATGATAGAGCTCAGATATGCCATGCCTATGGAATACTAAACAACAACCCGTAATGTTCTTGTGTTTCAGTTAATGCTTGGATCTAACACCTCTCATTTGATGGATAGATTGACCAATCAGTACAGACAAAACATTGGTACCTATTCAGGATCGGTAAGTAAAACCATAGGTACCTACCATTTTAATGAAAGTAACTTGTACAATAGATCAGTTGCGTTTACTTGGGTGATGTTTCAAAGTCATAGAGCAGGAAAAATGAGGACCAACGGAATTTTTC
>NW_007479831.1:0-301 GCF_000475195.1 Diaphorina citri
CACCAGTGTTGCCAATAATACTATCCGCCATCTTGTTCACAGTGTTGCCAATATTACTCTCCGCCATTTTGTTCATTCTTCTTCAACAACTTCCAGTAGTCTCGGCTTATCCTCAGCTTGCTTCTCATCCCAGTTAATCTGTCGGAATGTATGTCGTCTAGTGAAAGCCCGGATGAGACCTCCAATGTAAAAGATGGCACAGAGTAGGAATATGTACAGCAGATAGGACATGTGACGACGGTAGATGGCTTGCTTGATACTATCACCTGTGGAATATGGACAAAAAGCTCTTAAAAAAGGG
>NW_007479832.1:0-301 GCF_000475195.1 Diaphorina citri
GGAGGGGAGAGAGAGAGACAGAGAGAGGTGGTTGGATAGCAGCAAAACGACGTAAAGTGTCCACATTGAAATTTCCAACCTAATGGAGTCGAAATTTAAATCGAGCAGTCTGGAAATGCGAAAGAAGATGAGAGGAAGTGGAGGAAGAGAAAAAGGACGAGGAAAAGAAGGAGAAGGAGAAGACGATTAAGGAAGAGGAGAAAGGGAAAAAAGAAGGAGGGGAGGACGAGGAGGAAGAAGATAAGAAAAATGAGGAGAAGGAGAAGGAAAAGAAGGAGGAGGAGGAGGAGGAGGAGGAGGA
>NW_007479833.1:0-301 GCF_000475195.1 Diaphorina citri
TCCGCCCCGGGCGGGAATCGAACCCGCGGCCTAGCGCTTACAAGGCAGACGCACTACCAACTAAGCTGACTAGGCTGGTGTTTTTCCTTTGATTTAATTAATCTCACAGATGAATTGCGTTCGAAAGTGTTAGGTTCAGCATTGTGACCGACGGAAGGTTTAATAAACTGTAATCATGTTAAGCATACATTTAGAAACGAATTACGTACGACACGCGTAGCCATAGCCAGCCTAGTTCGCTTGGTTGGTAGCGCGTCTGCCTTGTAAACCCACGGCCTGTGGGTTTGATTCCCGCCCGGGG
>NW_007479834.1:0-301 GCF_000475195.1 Diaphorina citri
GCCTGGTATGGCGTTCTGCAGGGGATCACCTATCTGGCGGTAGTGTCTAACGTGAGTCTCGACTTTGTGTTTTTACTTGAGAATATACCAAGAAAATTAAAAGAATTACAATAAAATTGCAAGAGAAAAGTATGGTATTAAATTTCAAAGTGTTCTGAGAAATGAAGGAGAAGAACTGAAGAAGAAATAAGAACGAGAAGAAGAAGAAGAAGAAGAAGAAAGATAAGAAGAAGGAGCAGAAGAATGACAAAAGACAGTTTTTTCAACTACCAAGGTCAATCAGGCATCTATTTCAGAAACA
>NW_007479835.1:0-301 GCF_000475195.1 Diaphorina citri
AGAGGAAAGAAATTGCAAATTAGAAAAGACAGCTGTTTTTATAATCTTGGCCAAGGAAAGTAATAATAAATGGTATTTACCGTATATTAGGTCGGATATTGCTAATAGCAAATAACCATAACACAGGTCGGAAAAGCCCAAGGATAACTGGCATTACTAGGCTCCGAAAATACCATCTAACGTCAAGAAAAGCGTTCGTTTTACGGAGAAAAACAGGCTAATAAAAAAGTCTAGACTAAGGCTCACCATCAGAAAAGATTAAAGTCAGGAAAAATGAAGGAGGTATTAGATATATCAATTA
>NW_007479836.1:0-301 GCF_000475195.1 Diaphorina citri
TGGTTTATCATATAAATTCAACTCTATTATGTGCCGGGCTTTATTAAATTGGGGAGCCCCCCCTCAAGCCTCAATTTGGACCCTCTTCGATGACTTGGTGCACCGGTTAAGGCCATTGACTGAGAATAGAATAGAATAGAATATACCCTGCTTATACTGCCAGAATGAGACTGAAAAGTCCCTTTACTCCCGCAGTCTAAGCAAGGTCACAAGGACTGAGGTGTATTCCTTGAGCTTTAAGGCTATGAACTGAGTTAATTTTGAAGATCTTGGGGCTGTGGTGCAATACTTCACCTAATAC
>NW_007479837.1:0-301 GCF_000475195.1 Diaphorina citri
AACACTGGGCTATTTAGAGATTACAATATTATATTAGGGTTTCAAGGAAGAATCAGCAACCATAGAAGGCAGTGATTTTTTTTTTCTTCTTTATAGTAGTGGGTCCTTATAGCTACTTCATTAAATATTCTCTTCCAATCTAGGATTGATCACTGATCCAGCTTAAATCCGATTACAATGGTAGAGTTTGCCTTTGGCCTTTAACTGTTCTCACGCTCCCTTGTGATTTTTTTCACACGTGTGACCCATAAACATCAAAGGGAAGGTCAGATAGTACTATACCAAATTGATTGCCATGAAA
>NW_007479838.1:0-301 GCF_000475195.1 Diaphorina citri
GAGTTTGTGGCGGACTTTGGACCAAAAGCCAGCGCCTTGGTTTTCTGAGGATTAGGACGCAGAAAAAGGCTCTTGGTCCATTCGAGGAAGCAAGCAAGCTCATTATTGAGCTCTCGAATTGTGTCAGCCATTTCCGTCGGTAGACAGTGAATGTAGATTTGGATATCGTCCGCATAGACATGGTATTTACAACGATGGAACACTCTTTGCAAACTACTAATTTAGATTGCGAAGAGCAAAGGCCCAGCCACTGACCCCTGGGGGACACCTGAACGGATTGATTTCCATTCAGAATATTTTC
>NW_007479839.1:0-301 GCF_000475195.1 Diaphorina citri
ACGAGAAACCTCTTTAAACGAGAAAAATGACCTAGTCCCTTGGGTTCTCGTTTATCCAGGTTCGACTGTATTATTATTATAATCAAGTCCCTATTTTTGGGGATTCAATAGATTCACCCACCTATGAAATAGATTTGGATGAAATTTTCCAAAAGATAAAATATTGAAAAACACGAAGACATATACAGGGAGTACACAAAAGCAAAGAAAGACAGTTTCTCTAAAATAAAAGACACCACCACCCCTGAACCCCACTGAGGATAGAGAATAGTCCACTTACATTTGAACCAGTAAATATGTC
>NW_007479840.1:0-301 GCF_000475195.1 Diaphorina citri
CTAAGGTCTTATCGTCCCGAAAGCGAAGAGAGAAGGAAGACAGGATAGGAGAAAGCCTTTCCGAGAATCTTTTTTGGGTAGGTACTTACATACTTTTGGGTACCTTTTTTTGTACTTTTGGGTACCTTTTTTTGTACTTTTGGGTACCAGCGCTTACTAGAGACTCTAGACTCTCTAAAGAGACTAGAGACCTAGAGAGACGCGCTACTCTCCAAATCAATTGGGCTACCTAAATGTGGGTCGGATTTTATCCCGAACAGATGAGGTTCGTTCTATCTGTTTGGGAACGAACCTTATCTGT
>NW_007479841.1:0-301 GCF_000475195.1 Diaphorina citri
GAAATTAGTGTTATTAATAGTCCAACACGAAAGGTGACTCATTTTTTGACGTCAAAAACTTTGCAAAGTGCATATATGTAGGTAGGTAATCAAACTATTTGCAAAGTCCAATGTGCAATAGGTATTGTTTTCAGGAACAGAAGAGCCCAATAAAGGCCTGTCAGAACTTGTCGTTCAGAAAAAAAAAATCGTGTCTTGTGTAGTGGGGACACTCTCATTTAAGTAAATTACATTGCCTACAAGCTACAAGGACATTTTGTGTCGTTCGGAAAAAAAAATCGTGTCTTGTGTATTGGGCACA
>NW_007479842.1:0-301 GCF_000475195.1 Diaphorina citri
GGGTCCCATTCCAACGACCTTCCCTCCTCCAACGAAATGTCATTTGCCTTACCTCCTCCTCCTCCTCCTCCTCCTCCTCCTTTTCAATTTTCTCTATTAATTCGGTGTGTTACCTTCTAGCTTACATGTGCATACGGGGGACATGATAAGTAAGAATGGCGGCAGTAAGGTCATCAAGCTCACAGCTGTGAAGGCAGAAAATAGAGAAAGCATGTAGAGTCGAATCGTCGATAAATGATAAAATGACATTTCTAATCCCTAATTAGATAGCCTAAAAATAGAGGGGAAACCGCCTGAAAAA
>NW_007479843.1:0-301 GCF_000475195.1 Diaphorina citri
TGTCCTCAATTTGATAGTTTCTTTTTCTTGTGAGAATCAAATTGTCGCTCATCAACCTCCATGCACACATTAATTTCTATAGTTATGGTACATTGTAGATAAGATGTATTATTGGAAGAACATAATATTTATCACCAGTGAAGCGAAGCGGTTAATTAAGTGTCCTTAAAAGTAATGAAGTGAGCTGAAACCATTTAATGGTGTGGACATGATTACTAGATATGTGCGTTATGACCGAAAGGATCCCAAAAGTGTACATCACAAAAGCACTGTTGCTCCAAATCTCGACTTCTGTCCATTA
>NW_007479844.1:0-301 GCF_000475195.1 Diaphorina citri
GTTTCGAATGTTTCGGTACACAAACTAAAGAGAGAGAGAAAGAAAGTGTTTTTAGAATATTAAATGCTACTCAAATTATTGACCTTTTAAAGACACTTCTTCACAACTTTGAATTGTAGGATGGAATCTTCCATCCATTTAGAATGTTTACCCAAATGCATATATGCTCCCTTTATTCCCTTTAGGCAGCCCATGCTATTCAGCTGAGCTCGGTCGTTCAATTCCTGCCCACCATTTTGAATCACGTGTTTCGTATGCTCGTACGTGTGTGTTCCGCCAGCCAGGATCTTTCCATTAACAT
>NW_007479845.1:0-301 GCF_000475195.1 Diaphorina citri
GTCTTATCGTCCCGAAATCGAAGAGAGAAGGAAGACAGGATAGGAGAAAGCCAGCCGTTCCAAGAACGAACATTATCCGTTTAGGATAAAATCCGCCCGGGCCGGGAATCCTTACTGACTTGGAAGAGCAAATTTTTGTTCATAAAATGGGGTGTTAGTTATGATGAGTCAAAGACTAGGTGAATCATTTTAGACCAAACAATCTCGTTAGTAAGTATTACCAGGATGACCATATTTTAGACTTGAAAACATGTTTGGAATTTTCAATCCTCCAAAAAATCAAGTACGTAATTACTCGTAC
>NW_007479846.1:0-301 GCF_000475195.1 Diaphorina citri
ATTTGGGTTAATACTAATGTTGTTCTTTTTAGTTGAAAATCCCTGGGATCTCTTTCTCTCTTCCTCTTCCGAGCTTTGCCCTCTTTTCCTCTTTGGTCCTCCTTCTTTTACGTTCTCTTACTCTTCCTATACTATCCTACTTTTTACTCCTCTCCTCCTTCTTTTACTGCACCCTTTCTTCGTTTCTCCTCCCTTTCTCCTCTTTATTGTCATACGAGCGGCATTACTAGTGTGCAAAAAGATTATTGAAATGTGGCAACTGATTGCAAAGGAGGCATTTAATGGTGTGATTCAGTGATAC
>NW_007479847.1:0-301 GCF_000475195.1 Diaphorina citri
CCTGAGTTTGTTGTGAACATCCTGAATGCGGTCATCATTACAGTTGGTAATTTACATTAGTTACATACAAAGCATACACAAAAAGCCCACTCTGAGGCTTAGATGTTGGGGCAATTTGCCCCAGGGGATGGGTTAAGCTTATACGAATCTAAAGCTCATGACGAGTTTAGGAACCACCAAAACACCTAGGAAGATTTTGAGCACCATGCCTCCTAGCCTATTGACTTACTGAGTATACATATTTGCAAAAATTCTTCAATGATTTATAAATCTTTGGGTAACATTACCAAATGATGCATCA
>NW_007479848.1:0-301 GCF_000475195.1 Diaphorina citri
TCACTGATCAATTTCTATAGAGTACCTCCTACATAAGTTGTATGAACGAGAGAATATGTAATGTACCAACAGAAAATTTATTTGGTGCTTCTAATATGTACTATGTTTTATGTAATTTCTTCTTCTTACTTTCTTTTACAATGTAGTTTAGCTAATTTCTAGGTGGTGTATGGATCAGACAGACGATATTAGGGAATGTAAGAGAATTTTCTAAATTTGAACCATAATATTAAGTAGTGTACTCTTTATCTTATGATAGGTAATTGATATTATTTTGGTGTTGGTTTGTTTTAATATCAGA
>NW_007479849.1:0-301 GCF_000475195.1 Diaphorina citri
TTCCGAGAACGAACATTATCCCATCAGGATAAAATCCGCCCCGGGCGGGAATCGAACCCGCGGCCTAGCGTTTACAAGACAGACGCACTACCAACTAAGCTAACTAGGCTGGCTCAAATTCCTTTTACCAACAGGAATGAGACAAATTTTCATTGGAAAAGACATATTTGAGTACTTTGCCCAGTTTAATTTGCTACTTCATCTGACCTTGCAGAATGGGATCATCATACGAACATCTTGAATTCCATGACAAATCTATTGAAGCAATCCCTTCAACATGGGTAGTATCACGTAATACCCA
>NW_007479850.1:0-301 GCF_000475195.1 Diaphorina citri
CTAGCGTACCAATTACTTACCTGGTGTATTGGTAGGGTCGGAATTTTCTTCCAGTACTTGGTCCGAATGGTCGTAGAGAACCTTGGGTCCGTGTCCTATATTTGGTCCCAGTTTGAATTCCAGTAGGGGAAGCGTACCAATTACTTACCAGGTGTATTGGTAGGGTCGGAATTTTCTTCCAGTACTTGGTCCGAATGGTCGTAGAGGACCTTGGGTCCGTGTCCTATATTTGGTGCTAGGAAAACCAGTTTGAATTCGAGTAGGGAGTAGATTTCCAGGTTGCCGTCTATTCGTGTCAGTA
>NW_007479851.1:0-301 GCF_000475195.1 Diaphorina citri
GTGCGGAAAGTTCGCCTAATGAATGACAAAGGTATGCCCTAGGCGTTCTGAAGTTTGTTTGTTTAATATGACTTCTGTCGGTAATAATTAACAAAACATACCTATAATTTGTTTTGTAAGATTCTGTAGATTAGTGTACATTGTATATAATTCCTGTTAATCGCTTTTCTAATGATCTACATTCTACATTGTGACAGGATATACCTACCTATCCTTGTATACTAATCCCAAAAAGCTTCGCGGGCTACAAAAATGGTCTGGCGGGCCACATATTATGGCCCGCGGGCCGCTAGTTGGAAAC
>NW_007479852.1:0-301 GCF_000475195.1 Diaphorina citri
TTAATGAATCAGTGAGTGAGTTAATGAATGAGTGAGTGAGTTAACGAATGAGTGAGTGAGTGAATGAATGAGTGAGTGAGTTAATGAATTAATGTGTGAGTGAGTTAATGAATGAGTGAGTGAGTTAATGAATGAGTGAGTTGATAAATGAATAAGTGAGTTGATAAATGAATAAGTGAGTGAGTGAGTGAATGAATAGGAAAAGGCTAGGAAGAAGAAGTGCTTATTTATACTACTCTAATAAGACTAAAGAATCCAAAGCTGTAGGCGAAAGGAAAAGAGAGAAATCTAACAAAAGAAA
>NW_007479853.1:0-301 GCF_000475195.1 Diaphorina citri
AAATTTCCGGGAGAGAAAATCTAGATAGGTGGTCGTCGCTTTGGGTAAAAGACCACTATCGTGGGTACATATCGACATCGGGTTAGGTGGAGTGCAAAAAAATATACATCAAGCTGGGCCCGTCCCTCCGGGAATTTTTTAGCCCGTAGTTTATTCGATCGTGATTAGAGAAAATCCAGTACCTACCTATGTACCTACCGAATTTGTTTAATATTCAGTTTATTATTATTTTTGATTTGATTTTTTGATTTTACTTTCATATAATGATTTAAAATCAAGACTAGAGCCCGTTCTCCCTTTA
>NW_007479854.1:0-301 GCF_000475195.1 Diaphorina citri
ACACTTCCCCCCCCCCCTTAAAGCGTTTTAACACTAGGAACAATTAACAGTCGTTGGCGCCGGTTTCTCAAAGTTCAAATAGCGCGAAGTTTCTCTTGTTATTCCAACGACATTTTACGAAATTCACGAAAAAGTGGATTGAGTCTCCGAAAAGAGGTGAAAGGTAATTTTTGTACCTTGGTACCGATTTCCAATCATTTCAAGGCAGATTCTTTCATATTCATGCCTATCCAGAAAAGGAAAAGTTACTTCAAAAAATTTCTGCCCAAATCGGGAATCAATTCTTTACCCAGGAAAATTT
>NW_007479855.1:0-301 GCF_000475195.1 Diaphorina citri
GAGGAGGAGGAGGAGGAGAAAGAGGAAAAAGAATATGGGGAGGAAGAAAAGAAGAAGAAGAAGGGGAAGAAGAGGAAGAAGAAGAAGGGGAAGAAGAAGAAGAGGAAGAAGAAGAAGAGGAGGAGGAGGAGGAGGAGAAAGAGGAAAAAGAATATGGGGAGGAAGAAGAAGAAGGGGAAGAAGAAAAGGAAGAAGAAGGGGAAGAAGAAGAAGAGTGAATATGGATGTTAGGTAGACTGACCGTGAACATGAGTAACCAAGTCACCCTGGAACTCCTCAATGCTGTAAGGAGCAAGATTTA
>NW_007479856.1:0-301 GCF_000475195.1 Diaphorina citri
AATTAAAACCTTGCTTAAATTAAAAAAAAAGAAAGAAAAAAAAAGTTAAGTAGGTACTTTTTGGTACCTACTCGTACAGTGTCTAATGAAAAGTTGAAAAAAACACACTCTTTTAAGTCTCTGTTCGATAGAAGAAAAAAATATTTCCATGAGAGCAAGACGCGTTTAAAAGTTATCTCCATGGACTGTACATTGGTCTTGGTCAAGGTTTCAAGGTTGTCAAAAAGATTATGGTTAAAATAAGGAAAGTAAAAATAGAGTACCCAAACCACAAGCAACTTTTTTTTTCTCTGGCTCTATC
>NW_007479857.1:0-301 GCF_000475195.1 Diaphorina citri
TTTTCTGCTCAATGCTGTCCAAATGACTGCCGGAGATCAAACCCGAAATCTCCGGTGTGTAAGCTGACTAGTGTAAGACCTTCTCTACCACGGAGGTTGCTACAATACAAGGCAATTAATATTTTAGGGTGTTTTCATAATTAGTCGCCCATTGTCGAATAGTAATTTCCTCTCCTTTTGTCATGATCATATGAATCAAGATTGAGTAACGTTTACTAACGTGTTTTTGTAGGATGAATAATGCAGTTAATTTGATCTAGGGATATAATGCACCTATTTTCATATGGGATGTTTACAAGTA
>NW_007479858.1:0-301 GCF_000475195.1 Diaphorina citri
GCCACTCTCCTCACTACACACCATACCACTCTGCTCACATGAGGCGCATTCTGAAAGTTTAGAGAATACGAAATAATCTTAAAAAATAATCATAAAGTTTAGAGAATACGAAATAATCTTAACAAAGTATCCAAACAAATATATGCTACATCCCAACGTGCCGACTAAAAAAAAAAAAACTAAATTTAAACAAAATTAATAAATCATAAGTCTAGGAAAAAGTGCAGAACACAACGGCCTACCTGTGCAGCCATTGACAGAGAATCCGAAATAGTCCGGGCGACATTTGTCACACGTTCGT
>NW_007479859.1:0-301 GCF_000475195.1 Diaphorina citri
ATTTTTTTCGGGAAAACCATTATTAATGTTATTTGCTGTGAAGTTTAAAACTTATTCCACAAGACCGCATACCTACATAAACTGTGAGTAAAAAAAGAAAAAAAGAAAGGAAAAATCAAAAACAAGGATCGGTTTTTTTGCTGAAAATGCATGTTTCTGGAGATAAATGTTAACGTACCTTGTTTTCTCCTCAATATTTTTACACCATTTTTGAACCAGGTGCTTTAGAAAATAATTTACTACTGGTAAAAAATAGAAAAAATCTCTGGACCCTAGTCGGAACTTTATCTTTTTTTTTTTT
>NW_007479860.1:0-301 GCF_000475195.1 Diaphorina citri
AACTCCCAACTCTTCTTCATCTCCTCCAGCACGATGTTCATATGCCTTGCCTTGTTCTATCTCGTAGAATAATCGCAGCAAGTTTCGTTCCATGATATCTGCAGATCTCTTGATACAGACTCCATTACTCATTCTCAACATATCTGTGTCTTCACTCTCAATACCAAATCCCAGGAATGGACCGTTCATAATATCTCCCAAATATCCAAGACTTACTAGCTTTTCTCCTTTAGCAGACACGCCCGATGCAAAGGTTAGGTTCGGTTCTGTATTCTCTGTTTCTATCCAAGTGAATGCTACC
>NW_007479861.1:0-301 GCF_000475195.1 Diaphorina citri
AGAAGGAGAAGAAGAAGAAGAAGAAGAAGAAGAAGAAGAAGAAGAAGAAGAAGAAGAAGAAGAAGAAGAAGAAGAAAAGACATATTGTTTAAGTGCTAAGTAAAGTAAAAAGCAAAGTTATTAATACCATAAAAATAAAGAAAATCCCACATGAAAAGGTGATCGAAAGATAGCTGATAAAAACAAGAAAGAGATAAGAAGAAACTATTTAAAAAATAATAAGTATTATAATTTAATTTCCTAATCCCTATTATAAATTTATCCCATAATATCCCACATTGATGACTTACGCATTGAGATA
>NW_007479862.1:0-301 GCF_000475195.1 Diaphorina citri
AACAAAATGGGTACTAAATGATGGGCTTTGGTACAAATTCGCAGCAAAAGTTGTGGTGCTAACTTCACGCACCTGTTTGATAGAGGGAACTGTAACTGCTAAAGTCTTATCGTTCCGAAAGCGAAGAGAGAACGAAGACAGGATAGGAGAAAGCCAGCCGTTCCGAGAACGAACATTATCTATTTTAGGATAACACCCACCGTCACGTCATGGCATCACTAAAAGCCTTACCAGTCATGTTGAATTCTCTCTCTCTCTCTCTCTCTCTCTCTCTCTCTCTCTCTCTCTCTCTCTCTACGTA
>NW_007479863.1:0-301 GCF_000475195.1 Diaphorina citri
TGGACATTAACACCCACTCTCCACTCGGTGGCTCCTTGATTAGATGAACGTCCACTTTTTCACCTGGAAATGACAATAAGATTAAAATAAATGTCTCCAAAAAATCCCCAAGAGTGTAGCTTATAACTTACAAATGTCATAAACCATTTACTTAACTTTTTGGAATCGCGTTTTGTACGAAATTCCAAAATTCTGGCCCGGGGTTGCCAATTGTGCACACTTATTAGAGTGCAGAACATTTGCTCTGTTTAAATTTTGGCAACGTCCCGTCGCGTTCTAAGTAATCAGGAGGGCGAACTTA
>NW_007479864.1:0-301 GCF_000475195.1 Diaphorina citri
TGTTTAGCATGTGAGCAACACTTGCAATCTTTTCTTAATGAACGTAGGGACGTCATTATGGCGGCTTGGTAAACAGTTGAAATTGAAATCAAGGATGTTAGTTTTATAATCCATGTGTGTCGATTTGACTATTAACCACCAATAGCGTTAGGTACTGTTCTAGCCTTGTGTTTTCAGACATATCGGAAATGCTTTGAAACCCTATTTCAAATAAAGCCCTTTATTCGAGACGATATAAACAAGGAGCTTCTAAAAGAAGTCAAAGTTGAAATGAATCAACTTCAACAAGACCACAACATTC
>NW_007479865.1:0-301 GCF_000475195.1 Diaphorina citri
TAGGTATAAATAGAGAGTAGATAGTCTGGCCTGAGTGACTATAAAAAGAGAGGAGATCAGCATCTACCTAGGGGACAACAAACAGAGAGTAGACTAGTTCAAATTTCCTTATGCTATATCAATAGCAAAGGTTGAGTGCGAAGGGCCTCCAATCAGAAAATTGATCAAAACCAGTTGGCCTCAAAGCGATAACTCTAAAGCTGATTGAGAGGCCAATGACAAATGCCAACCCCATCTGTACATGGGAAAAGGCGAAGAAGAAGAATTGGTGAAACATTTTTTTTTTTTTTTTTTTTTTTTT
>NW_007479866.1:0-301 GCF_000475195.1 Diaphorina citri
ACGAACTCATTTTGGGAAACAACTTTACTATTGAAGTTGAATCCCCTCAATTAACATGGAAACATTGTGGAAATTGCTCTGTAGTAAAGATTGATTTTGGCAAATAAAGCTTTAAATAATGCCTACATATCCCAAACAATCTCCAACGAACCAACCCTGCGCTGATGGATTGATTTGAAACAAGGATCACAGCACGTTGTATGGCTGATCAATTGACATTAAACTCTTCGTCTTCACACAAGCCTTGACATTTAGTCCAGAGTTAGTGTAATCAAGAGCAAATAGATAATCCTAGGTATAC
>NW_007479867.1:0-301 GCF_000475195.1 Diaphorina citri
AGAAAAATTCCGTTGGTCCTCATTTTTCCTGCTCTATGACTTTGAAACATCACCCAAGTAAGCGCAACTGATCTATAGAGGCATTAAAAAGCAAAGACAATGGTAGGATTTGCTGAGATCAGATTACTGAGATTGCCCCATACGATATTAACCATGGTGCTTAATAATCCTACCAATTAGATCTAACTACCCAATACCCATACCAACATCTAAAGACTTAAATAATCCAACCAATAACATCTACAGACCTAACTAATCCTCCCAATAACATGTAAAAACCTACCAACCTCATTAACTTAGA
>NW_007479868.1:0-301 GCF_000475195.1 Diaphorina citri
ATGCCCAAGTCCGTGAAGAACGCGCACATCCTGACATGCAACATCAGCATGGAATACGAGAAGAGGTGAGTGGATAATGGTTTGTGAACGGAGTGATGTTTGTATCATTCTGGTGAAGGGAGTTTGTATCATTCTGCTGAAGGGAGTTTGTATCATTCTGGTGAAGGGTGTATCACAGTTAGTTCCATTATGTCAACAGGCTATCCCATTATGCCAAGAGGTGGTCCCATTATGCTAACAGTTAGTCCCATTATGCAAACAGTTAGTCCCATTATGCTAACAGTTAGTCCCATTATGCAAA
>NW_007479869.1:0-301 GCF_000475195.1 Diaphorina citri
AGCTACTCAATCCATCCTTGTCAAACGGTATAAGTTACGCGCCTCATGTGGAGCTTTCAAAGTAGCTTCAACCTAAATTAACTTTTGTTATTTCGGCGGGTCCTAGGTCATTCCAAAAAGCACGCATCCTGTGTATTGTACAACTTTTCCTTTGTACTTTTTGGAGTCTATAAGAAAAAGAAAATAATACCGTATCTACTCCGCTTTGTGTTTTTTGTCAGCACAAAAAAGTAGAGATGTACAACAATTGAAAAGTTTTACTTTAGAGTTGGTCGACCTTTATTGGTATACGTAGAAATGT
>NW_007479870.1:0-301 GCF_000475195.1 Diaphorina citri
CACAAAGAAAAATAAGAAAACCGTGGCCTTCTCATCAAAAAATCACCTGTTCTTCTTGTTTTTAGTTCTGATTTTTATTCTGATTCAAAGAATTGAGCTTTGAGCACGTGAAAGTAAATTTACTAGAAATTGACTATAATACAGAAGATAACTTTACCTACTTAGGTATTGTCTATTATGACTATTATATTAACGACCTCATTTTCAGGAGTTTTTTCAAACTAACACTCATTGTTTTCTTTGGACCAAAAAGTTTTTGCCTTTTCATTGTCAGACTGTTTATTCTCTCTGCCGCTTTGCT
>NW_007479871.1:0-301 GCF_000475195.1 Diaphorina citri
GCTTGTGATATTCATAAATATTTTGTTCAGAGGGCTGGACATCGAAAATAATGGAGTTGAGATTTTCAGATTAAACGCGACGGTCGATGCGTGAACGCCAAAGGAGAAGAAATGTTTGTTATTATTCTCCCAAACATTACTGACCAGGACCAGGAAATTTTACTTTTCCAATAGTGACTTGATGATTGACTCTGTAATTTTGTGAAGGTCCATAGTTTGTATAAATTAGCCTATATTTTCATTAATAAACGCCTAAAAGAACTGTTGAAAATGATTTAAACTAGAAACCAGTTTTTTTTTT
>NW_007479872.1:0-301 GCF_000475195.1 Diaphorina citri
TTTTGCTGTCATGGTTACCTTCGGTTTGTTGAATTTTCCTATTACTGCTACCTTTTTCTCGCGTCCCTCTTCCCCCCTCTAAGATTCTTCACAGTTCTGTTGTTATCACCTATTCCTGAAATAATTAGTGGCCTGTAATTATCAACTGAAGCTTGTTTACTGTGTACCTACTTGAAGAATAATAATGATGTTTGCTGAAACACTAAAAAAGAACCTTCCTATTTCTGCTCGTATTAGTTATATTCCCAAGCAGGGATATAACAAACCTTTACTATCGCAATCCACCCCCAAAGTCGACAAT
>NW_007479873.1:0-301 GCF_000475195.1 Diaphorina citri
CCAGGATCCAAGTCTATTTTCTTCTCAAAACTTCCAAAGAAAATTGCTTCTTAGAATTTCATCTATGGAAGATCGGTTACAATGATGCCTTAATAAGCACCTATTACCTATGGAAGTAGGTATTGTGTATCAGTTTGAACCTAAGTAGGTACTTATTACCTAGAAATCGTGTTATCGTGCCTATTAAGTATGTAGGTACCTACAATCATGTAGGTTTTGCAGGTTAAATCTTGATTTAAGTTCTCATGGGATCTTATCCCCTATTGATTAAATTGTATCTATTGATTGGATTTACGTACGT
>NW_007479874.1:0-301 GCF_000475195.1 Diaphorina citri
CTTCAACTATCTGTCAGACAGAAGGAATATTTATGGCAAAAAATCTTCCGACTTCTGGGTCTCTCAAACGGTCTGACGCCTGACATCGGAAGCTTTTTCCCCCATACACGCTCGGACAGTCTGACAGATTTAGGTCCGTCAGACGGAGCATGAGTGGCGGGCCCAAGATCACCAGCAGATCGGTATATCTATTATCTACTGGCGTACAATTGTACATGGACTTATCAAATCAAATCAAATCAAATCAAATTTTATTGAACATAAATACAATAATTGTACATAATTCAAACGTCAAAGAAAG
>NW_007479875.1:0-301 GCF_000475195.1 Diaphorina citri
ACACTAAAAACTGACCATCGAAAATTTGACCCGATTACATTACTTTCCTTCCTATAGGATAAGGAAAGTAAAAAACACTAATTTTTAGTGAAACACGAATTTGTAGTGGCGATGAAACACTAATTTTTATACTTTTTTAGCACTTACCTACCTAATTCCCAGCCCTGTAGCTTTGATTAAGGCAACTGTAAGGTCTTATTAGTCCCGAAAGCGAAGAGAGAATAAAGACAGGATAGGAGAAAGCCAGCCGTTCCGAGAACGAACCTTATCTGTTTAGGATAGAGTTCGCCCCAGGGGAGAT
>NW_007479876.1:0-301 GCF_000475195.1 Diaphorina citri
CTTTAGCTCTCTCGATGAGTTGACTTTTGACAAGCAGGGAAACCTGGAGGAAAAGTTCAGAAGTTGATAAATTGTGTCTCTATAATAACAAATTCATACCTTTTGTATTAAATCAAACACCTGGACTAGTCAATATTGTATGTTGGGAGTTTAAGATTGTGTTAAGCAGCATACAATAGCAAAGGATATCTAGCCAACTAAAACTTATTTCTAACTTAATCAAAGATAAGAAAAGACCATTAAGTAACAAGCTGGTTTATATTCAAGGCTAAGACCAAGGTGGCTAAAAACCCAAATCCAA
>NW_007479877.1:0-301 GCF_000475195.1 Diaphorina citri
TCTATAAGACAAACAAAATTATCTATAAGATAATTTTGGTTTTAAGTTCGTAAGTCAAACGAGAAAAAATACAAAAATCACAACAACAAAAAGTGCGAACCTTTTCCCAATCACCCTACTGCTGATTTTTTCCCTTTGTTTAGTTTTTAGTTTATTTTTCCAAGAAAGATTCGGACTCTTAACTATCTTCTTTACAAAAATCCCTAGATCTAACTACATCTAATATTTGTTTAAATTTAAGTTTCTACTCATGCTGTACTCATACAGAAATTTAAAATGATAGTATTGTGGTCATCGCATT
>NW_007479878.1:0-301 GCF_000475195.1 Diaphorina citri
GACGTCGGCCCTGCATTCCAAACAGTTACCTGTCCTGTCCCCCCCAGCCCATGTACTGTCACCAGACCTGTGTGATAGGATGAAGAGGTAAGGATGAGATAATAGAATCAAGAGGTGAAAGCTGAAAAATGCCATATGTGTTGGCAATGCTAAGATGTAAACTAGACTCACTAGACTAACTCAAAATTTGGACACTTTGATTATTTTTTTTATATCCCCTGACCCTGAATTTGTAATAAAAAGAGCTAACTCAGACCTATCAGCATATATTTTTATTAGTGTTGTTCTCCGGATCTGATGG
>NW_007479879.1:0-301 GCF_000475195.1 Diaphorina citri
AAAAAAAAAAAAAAATTACCTAGCAAAATATTATGTTCTCAGTCTAGCAAAATATGTTCCATGTCTAGCAAGAATATGTTCAAGTACATCAACGGACGGTTTAATCAGAAGAATGTGCAGGGCATGGGAACTGCATTGTATGCATTAAAGCGGACGACCTGATCATTGGTCATACCATGTGCAAATATCACACCAGGAACTACTTACATATTAGGAACCAAGGAGGAATCTTTGATGACCAAGAAATACCCGGATGATTCCCTCTAATCTAGAAATCTAGGTTAGCAGCTATCAAATAACA
>NW_007479880.1:0-301 GCF_000475195.1 Diaphorina citri
TTTGGACTTCGGCTTCCGTCTTCTCCTAGGAGTCATATGTGCCCTCATTATTGCCCTGGCCGAAATCTATTTCCTTGCCAAGAAACTGGCTGATGATTTGGTGCCTCCGACCCCACCCCCGGGAACGGAGGGTGGGGTGTCTGGAGCCAAAGGGAAGGCGCATCAGGATTAACACCTACCCCTGGATGGGACCCGTGCTTCAAGGTATGCGTAGGGAATTGGTTGGGATGTTGGGTTTAGATTCCCGGATCCAGCGGATTTTTCGCTTTCTTTTCACGTTTGCTTTCATTTTTTCTCTGTC
>NW_007479881.1:0-301 GCF_000475195.1 Diaphorina citri
TCAGTGAAGAGGTGAATGTAGAACGGGAACAGGGGGTTCTGCTTCGGGAACGATTGGCGTTCCAGGACACTCATATTGCCGAGCTCGGGGCATTCCGAACCGAATTGGAACATCGTCTGGGACAAGCCCAGTTTGAAATCAACAGGTAAGATTAGCCGTATTTTATTATGCGACTTTTTTTTTAGATTCAACATGAACATCCACACTTGCTGCCACAGGCCACTTATGTATTTTCAATGGTTATCTGAAAGAGCTGAGTAAAATATTGCTATTTCTTGGTGAAAAAATTCCAAGAATTAAA
>NW_007479882.1:0-301 GCF_000475195.1 Diaphorina citri
AATAGCACAATCTTCTGTAATATTAGCACAATCAGCTGTACTCATCATACTGCTGAGAAAAGAAATGAACAGTTCTGGATCTTCAAACACATTTTGTTCTTTAAATTTGTGCAATGCTTTATGTAACATTAAATTTTCCAGAGTAGACTTGGTAGGTGGTACAAGGTAACAATGGAATTGAAGAAGGCATCACCATCAACAGCTGTTGATGAAGATGGCTGTAAGGCCACTTCATATGGCTCTAATGTTCCAACTTTGGAGAGAGTTGGTTTTTTCCAATAGCAAGATACCTCGGTCTTGC
>NW_007479883.1:0-301 GCF_000475195.1 Diaphorina citri
TACCCTGCTGATTTGACTTGTTGATACGTTATGTAGGTGCAATGGTGCATGTTACTATGTTTGCTAGGGTATTAAACGAAAAGCCAGACAATTTATACAACCTACGTATCTATTATCTGTTTCCTCACAGTTAGCACGAGTTTCCCCGTTTAAAAAATCCATTGTTGTTCGCTATAGAATGTGTTTGTTCCTCGTCCGTTTTGTTTTTATCATTATCCATTTTCATCTCCACTCTCTTTTCCTCAGCTTCATTTTCTACGCTAGCAATCTCGATCAGTGTTCTTTCATTTGTATTCAAATT
>NW_007479884.1:0-301 GCF_000475195.1 Diaphorina citri
ATTTCAGACGTGCCTTTTCAGAAATTAAACACAGAAAAAAATCACATTCAAAGTATGCAAATTTTTCATTCAACATTCGAAAGTGAGAACAAAAAACATCGGGCCTCATTTGAATATTAAAAAAAAAACTGAAATTCCTTTTATGCGTCTTCTTTTGTTGAACAACCCTTTGGGGCAAGGTGGGTTTTATACCTGAGATATATGTAGGCAAGCGGAATTGTATAACATATTTTGAGTCATTTAGGAAACCAGTTTCTGTTACGTCAGACATTCATTTCAAGGAGCTTGTTTTCATTTTCGT
>NW_007479885.1:0-301 GCF_000475195.1 Diaphorina citri
AATCCAGCCGTTCCGAGAACAAACCTTAACTTAACTGTTTACGATAAAGTCCATCCCGGGCGGAAATCGAATCCACGACCAAACACTTATTCAATACGAATTCACAAAACATTCAGCAGAAATACTCCTAGCATTAAAATAGATAGGTATAACAAATAACATATCTAGGTATCTAGAATAGAAACGTAAGAACAGAAATAAGCAGAACAAGGGGCGGAGTTTAGCAAATGAAAGTTTTCTCTGTTATGGCGATGGCATAGATATCAGCAGTGTCAATGTAGTAATTGAATAATGACGTCAT
>NW_007479886.1:0-301 GCF_000475195.1 Diaphorina citri
AGGCATTTAACGCGTTTAAATTATCAGTTTGATCTCTTCAATCCGACAGCGGTTCTAGTTTCCTCTCATGAACATAATCCCTAAAAAATTTCAATATGACACTTATGACAAAAATATCAATAATCTTTAAAATTGCAGAGAAAGTAGAATACCTACCTACATATTATTATCAGCAAAGACCTTTTTTTAGTCCTTGTAAGTATCTATATATATGTATTATTACTATTAGGCAGGTTTTCAACTTAATTAGAGCTGTGTACAAGGTGAATTATTGTTACCAGAAAAACAATGTTTGTCACTG
>NW_007479887.1:0-301 GCF_000475195.1 Diaphorina citri
CGGACCAAATACGGACCTAACAGAGCTATCTACTGCCCTTGTGACGTCACTGACTATCCACAGTTTGAAGGTAAAAGAGCACCCAAATTCGATCATGTATGAGTTAAACCATGTTGACTAGATAAATTTGCCTTTTCCCCTAAACGGGGTCGGCGTTTTTCGTTAGCCTATCAATCAGCCCTGGGGTAATTGCTTTAGGCTCACTTTTGGTTTTGGCTACAAAAATTTACAAGTGGATGCCCTTCGCATTCAACCTTTGCTATTTAGCAAGGGAAAATGCCATTTCTTTAGCAAGGGAAAA
>NW_007479888.1:0-301 GCF_000475195.1 Diaphorina citri
GGAGTCTCTTGTTTCCAGATTCTTTGTGTGAAATTACTTCTATTTCTTCTCCTGATACAATTAGGTGCATCAAGATTCATAATGCACTGGAACTTTATGCATAACGATATTGCAATGCTAACGTGCTGCACTTTTCAGACATAATGATTCCATGCACATTACGCCCTATCAAGATGCAGTTGTGCTTTAATTTCTTCCTTTTATCTTTCATTCCACTGCTCTTCGCTTCATCTGCTAGTGCATGCAATATCCTTTGTGCAGCCAGTGTGGAATATTGGCTATTGGTGTTTGGACTGTTTCT
>NW_007479889.1:0-301 GCF_000475195.1 Diaphorina citri
AATTTGCATAGTAATGATGAAACTATTTCTATATATATATAAAAAAAAATCATCTTTGTACTTAGTTAATTTATGGATGGATTAAATAAAGGCTGTAATGAGAAAGTTCGAAGAGAAGATAGGAATGTACTCGTAGTAGTTCCAGTGGTTTAATGCTATTGAAGAAACCGATAGGTAACAAGTTACCGATATTACTGGAACGATTCTACAATCGTCTAAAATGGGCACCAGGAAAAGCCATATACTTCCAACTAATTACTTAAGTATCCGCAGTCCATACGTTCATTTTACGATTTTAACC
>NW_007479890.1:0-301 GCF_000475195.1 Diaphorina citri
TAGCTGCATAGTTATCAAACTAAAAACATAAACGAAACTCAAAATGTTGGTCGAGAACGGAACATTTCTCTCCCGCAGCCCGCAGTCTCTGCCTCCTGTGTATTTCTTATGGAACTCATGTCACTCATCCATTTAGTGGTCTTGCTCGGCGTAGCTTAACAAAAACGAACCGGAAAATAGCCTATATAACCTTCACGGGAGTGCAAGCAATAAGTTGACAAAATTTCATAGCAATCGGATGAGCGGTTTGGTCAGGCATAAAGTTCGAACACACACACACACACACACACACACACACACA
>NW_007479891.1:0-301 GCF_000475195.1 Diaphorina citri
CTCTTCCTTTCACTTTCTGCGCCCCAAAATATTCCGGACTGCAAAGTCATTTTTCTAAAAATTATTAACACAAAAAAAGGAAATTATAACGCTTGACATTTTCTACGTGTTTTTAGTTTTCTCGACTTTTGCTTGCAGCGAAGCTAAACATTCGCTTTTACATTATAATAATGTGTTCTTCCAATTACACCCCCGTGCATACCTACGTCTTTATCCCCATAATATATAGTGGTGTCTTCTATGGGAACAAAGCTCTGGAAATACTCGCACTTTGATGCTGATTAGTTTTACCAATATATTC
>NW_007479892.1:0-301 GCF_000475195.1 Diaphorina citri
TTCCTACTAAATTGAACGCACTTTTATGATTGGATCAAGCTCACCTGCTCTCTACCTCATATTGAACTTGATGCAATTCATAGCAAGTAATATAACTCATTTCAATTGACATTACTGAATGCAATTATTTATTTAACTCAATCCAATTTATGTGACCTATTACAATTGATGTACCTGCATAACTCGTGTTTCAATCCGATCAAATTGATGTAAATATCAATGCAAAAAATTGAAATCATATCTCCTGAATGTGATTTATGTAACGTTATACAATATTGATGTTAACAAACCTGATTCATTG
>NW_007479893.1:0-301 GCF_000475195.1 Diaphorina citri
TATTTTGAGGTGAGTGGTGCGTTATGCAAGTTTGAAAATTGCAAGCTATTGCATTTTCCAAGTCTTTGATTTATAATTATTTATTTATAAGCTTAGATATGATGTCTTTAGATTTTAAGGTCCATAACACGAAAAGTTGATACGACATATTATTATTACTTTTTAATTCTTCTACTTTACTATTGTGTATAGTTCTATTTTTAAACAATACAGTAATTCCTCTAAAGTTTGTGTTTTAATATAATTTGAACTTGTAAAATATCAAACCTTCTTCATTTGTTTTCTGGTAGAACATTTTCAT
>NW_007479894.1:0-301 GCF_000475195.1 Diaphorina citri
GGTCAAAACTCCGAAAAAGTAACTTAAAGGTTGAAAATTCAATTTTTACTTAATTGCTGTTCTAATGAAAAAGTTCGAAGAGTAGTGACGTCAGAACAAATGAAGCGGAAGTCATGAATTATGACGTCATCGCCTACGGGAACGTATGCCGTGACGTCAAACTTCACGATTTACCGGTATTTATTAAACCGATTTCTCTCGGTATAGAAGTCGTAGAAGAAAAAGAAAAATTCCGTTCTTCCTTATTTTTCCTGCTCTGTGACTTTGAAACATCACCAAAGTAAGTGCAACTGATCTATTG
>NW_007479895.1:0-301 GCF_000475195.1 Diaphorina citri
CTCTCTCTCTCTCTCTCTCTCTCTCTCTCTCTCTCTCTCTCTCTCTCTCTCTCTCTCTCTTTCTCTCTCTCCCTCCCTTACTCTCTTTCTTTCTCCCTCTCTCTCTCCTTCTCTCTCTCTCTCTCTCCGTTGCTCCTTCTCCTTCTCTCCCCTCTCCCTTTCGTATTCAATAATCTGCAGTCCATTAGAGTATACATACATATAGGGTTCAGAGTTGATATGTGGTCAGAGTGGTAGCTAGGAGAGGAGGAGGGAAGTGGGGGGGGGGGAATTGCATCAGTATCAAATATTCAGGATGGGA
>NW_007479896.1:0-301 GCF_000475195.1 Diaphorina citri
CCTTTTTTCTGTTGGCTAGTGTTGTGTTGGAATATTGTGACTTGAGAGATTGTGGTTCGAATTCCTCCAATGGCATGAAATTTACCTCCGGGGAAGTTAGATTTCTGAGATTAATTGAACGTAGACGTAACGTAACCACTGAGTATTTGGCTCTTTTGATTTTCTACCTAGAATATTGAGTAACTACTAAGTAGATAATATACCAGTTTCAATTGTAAATTTCAGGTCATATTCCGATTCCCAAAAAGTACCCGGAGCAGGTCGGTAACTAATAAAATTTGATGTCTGGGATGTTCAAACC
>NW_007479897.1:0-301 GCF_000475195.1 Diaphorina citri
TTTTTTTTTTTTTTTTTTTTGAGGTTTGAATTTGATAGAGTGAACTGTAACTGCTAAGGTCTTATCATCCCGAAAGCGAAGGAGAAGTAAGAAAACAAGACAGGAGAAAGCCGGCCTTTCCGAGAACGAACCTTATCTGTTTAGGATAAAATCCGCCCCCGGGCGGGAATCGGACCCACGAACTAGCGCTTACAAGGCAGACGGGCTACCATCCAATCTAACTAGACTGGCTGGAAATTCTCTGTGGTAAGATCCGGACATGAAAAAAGTTTTTTCTTTATAATTTTTGGGGGCACGGTTG
>NW_007479898.1:0-301 GCF_000475195.1 Diaphorina citri
CTGTTGCATATGTAATAATGTAGAAAAGTAATTTAATTTGACTTAGGAAGAGCTCATTGGCAGAAGGATGAAGCTGTTTTCATGAATTGATAATAATAATATAATGAAAAAAATAGCTCCAAATTTTCAGAGTCTAGCCTTAAAGGAGAAAAATAAAGCAAATAAAGCCCTAAAGGGGGGAGGGGCTAAGCCGTTTTTCTGAGTGGGTTTTCTAAGAGAGAAAAGAGGTATTCAAAACTCAAAACACTGAGTTTACACATCTTTCATCCAATGAACTGTTCAGCAATCAGTACCATAGAAT
>NW_007479899.1:0-301 GCF_000475195.1 Diaphorina citri
TCCAAAATGGCTAAATTTATCTAAAGCGAAGCTAAATTTGTCCAGAATCCAAAGTCTCCAAAGGACACAGAGTTATCTAATTATTTTAAATCCATGATTTTTAATTTTCTAGTCGCCAAGTCGCTTGCATTACGCTCGCATTCGTAACAGTGTTTCGTCTGATTGTTTTCCGTGTTGTTTTTACAGTCAAAAAGTTCAAAGGTCACTTTGAAAAAAGCTATTTTTCAAACGGAAGAAAGAGAAAAGTTGCTTTCCTAGTCGTAAGCCGTATTAAATAACACGATAGGAAAGAGGTAGCAAG
>NW_007479900.1:0-301 GCF_000475195.1 Diaphorina citri
GATTAAAAAAATACAAGCGTCTCAACCTTGATCTACATTGAAGCATGTTTCTAGGCAGGTAAGGTGGTACTGTGTAGTTTCTATTCATGCATCCAGAATGAGAGAATGAGACAAGTGTGTGAATGTGCTGTGACAGTATCAATGTTTATGTTTCAGATACATGATGTTTGTGTTTGGGTTGTTTTGATTGAACGTATCAACAAGCGTGAAGACACAGCTTGGTTTATATCGCGGAGATATAAACAATTAGAGATGAACGAGATAATGAAAAACAAACATTTCTCTCACATTTCAAATCCAT
>NW_007479901.1:0-301 GCF_000475195.1 Diaphorina citri
CATATTCTTTCAATAGGCGGCACGACCTGTGGTGTGCTGAAAATTGGAATCTCGTCTGATGTTGAACATGAAAAGACGACCCATTTTAAATGGCTTTTTTTGTGAGGAAATTTATCACATTTTAGGATGAATCATGCCTATTTTGTGAGGAAATTTATCACATACCTAAATATTTATATCTGTGCCAGAAAATGTTCGAAGACCGTCTCTGCATTAAGACTTCTTTGTCTATTTAGGATTTTATACGGGAATTTCCTTTTGAGGGTTACTAATGTCTAATGTTACCATGAATTAGCATTTG
>NW_007479902.1:0-301 GCF_000475195.1 Diaphorina citri
GGGGAAATTTTTTTTTTTTTTTTTTTTTTTTTTTTAGAGGTTTGACAGAGGAAACTCTGTAGTCCCGAAATCGAAGAGAGAAGGAAGACAGGATAGGAAAAAGCTAACCGTTCCGAGAACGAACATTATCCCCCTGGGAATCAAACCAAAAAAGCATGCTAGCCTGATCATCTTACCTCGTAATTTTGGGCCATATTCTGACGTCACATTTTAGTTCAGCTATGTTCCAAATTTTGTGACGTCATTATTTCTGCAGATCCAGTGTCCGTGTGGAAATGAGTGACTTGGCTATCTTGAGATT
>NW_007479903.1:0-301 GCF_000475195.1 Diaphorina citri
GATTTCCAGAAATAGAAAGAAAAGACTTGGTTTTTTCCCATCTTGACCTAAACTTCTTATTGGTAGACGAAGGAGAAGACGAAGAGAAAAAGAAAAGAAGAGAAAGAAGAAAGAATCAGAGGTAGAAAAAGAAGAAGAAAGAGTAAGAGGAGGAAAGAAAAAATACCTACTACCTACACAATCGTGATTAGATTTGTTCTTCCTTTCCCATCCTCTCTCTCTCTCTTTCTCCCTTTCCTTCCGCCTTCTCTTTCTCTCTTCCTCTCGAGTAAACAAATATTTCATTTCATTAAAGAAAAGA
>NW_007479904.1:0-301 GCF_000475195.1 Diaphorina citri
ATACAAAAGACATTTCTTCTCTCCGTTTGGAATTCGTGTTTCAGTTCTGGTCTAAACATAGAAGACACGACGGAATGAAAGAAGAAAAAAAAAATCTCCATGTTTGATTCATGTGACGTAAATCTATAAAGTAGAAACTTCAATTAATACATCTCGAGCTAGCATACTGGATGGATCAGAACTGAGTACCTGACTAACTTTTAGTGGTCCACCAGTCCAGTGTCAATTCAAATCGAACTATCATATAGTGTGGATCACAACTTCGTACCTGACTAACTTTTGAAATAGGCGTTTATCAGCC
>NW_007479905.1:0-301 GCF_000475195.1 Diaphorina citri
CTCAGCTTGTCGTCAGACTACCTCCCCCGTATAACAAGTCGCGAAGCTCGAACCTGGAGCATTGGAACTAGGAGGCGGTTAGGAAACGGCTGGGCTGAAACATTGCAATTAGAAAGCAGGTAACCAGTGGACTATAAAAGGGCTGTATGGGTCAATTTTGACCGAAAAGAAACTGCTCTTGAACATTTATTTAGAAAGCATTAAAGTGCAGATCACGCTACAATTCTTCTTTTTCTTCACCTTTTCCCGTGTACAGACGGGGTCGGCGTTTTTCGTCAGCCTCTCAATCAGCCCTAACTAG
>NW_007479906.1:0-301 GCF_000475195.1 Diaphorina citri
TATTATTCCTACTTACCTGTGCTCATTCAAGTCATTTGAAAACAAACAGAGAAATTTACTCTTCATTTCTGAGTCATGGGTGAACAAAGAACTTGCAATTGAATTCACTTGGTCCAGTGACACATTGCTTCCATGCTCTTTGATCACACTGAAAATTCTGTCCTTAAGGGCTTGTACAATACTTGACCCCATCTCAACCTAAAATAACATTTAAAAGAAAGTGTAATTAAAGTTAGGGTATTTTAAAAATAAAAATACAGGAGACTAACAAGTATGTACACCTCATCTGCAATAATTTTTA
>NW_007479907.1:0-301 GCF_000475195.1 Diaphorina citri
ACCTGTAGGTATAGCATTGCTTGCAAAACTTGACTAATAACGTGTATTTATTGTTTCCAAAGTTTTGGCGATTCACCTACAATACACCATCTTAATGGATCACTGAAGTTAAGCAACGTTGGGTGTGGGGTTTCGTATCCGGATGGGTAGCCATCTGAACAATCGCGTACTACTGGCTTTAAAGTTTCAATAGGATTACATAAAGTCCTAAATCAATCCTAAGAACACGGTTGGTCCAGTGGTAACGCGCTTGCTTGCCATGCAGAAGGTCCCGGGTTCGAATCCCACCATTGACAAAAAT
>NW_007479908.1:0-301 GCF_000475195.1 Diaphorina citri
AAACAACGCCTCGGGGCTTAATAATTTGCCCGGTATAAGTTCGCAACGTTACATTCGTATTGAATACTCTCTTATCAGAGTTAATACTTTTGAAATCTTTGTACGAAATAGTACTTAGGGCAGCCCCTGTATCAAGCTCCATGAGTATTACTTTCCCTTCTATCTTTACATGTACAATGAACTTGTCATTCGTTTTCTTTGAATGTAGCATATGTACTTTGTCTACTTTGTGTACTTCGCACGGATTCTCCTCATCAGAGGAGTCTGAATCCCCCACTTGGTTAGTCTGAGGTTTTCTTAC
>NW_007479909.1:0-301 GCF_000475195.1 Diaphorina citri
ATGTTAACATTCAGAAATCTCATGGACTTCGTAAGTATTCGGGAAAAAAATGGCATTTTTGGAATAATCTACTTTACAGGTTTTTTGCGCATAAGAGGACACAGAAACCATTCTAATACCTACCTAGGTAAACAGGATACCTACTACATAATATATGTATAGGTATGAATTATCTAAGCTATATCGAAGTAGGTATTAGGTAACTGCCTAATTAGTGAGTGGTTTATGAACATATTGATTGGTAGTTCAAAGGATTAGCATAATTATTGCTGATATTTATCATCAACTCGAAACCAATGTG
>NW_007479910.1:0-301 GCF_000475195.1 Diaphorina citri
ACAAGCAGAAAAAGCCCATAGGCACTAGATTTCTGACATAAACCACTCGGCCATACTGACAAAATAAAATTGAATAATATTGTAGGAACGCAGGAAGATAAATAGATAGAATACAAAGATCAAGAAAGGCTTAACATGTATAACGTTAAGTTCAACTGAGTTTTATAATATTACAAATAATAATAATAAATTATAACATAATATTGGCAAGACATTTCTTCATCAAAAAAGGTTATAAAGGTTTGAAGTAATAAAATTTGGGGTTGCTATCAAACACTGAAAACCAAAAGGTCCTTTTTTT
>NW_007479911.1:0-301 GCF_000475195.1 Diaphorina citri
CCGACTATTTTGTTTGGAGGTTGTAGAAAAATGACTTAAACCAGATGAGGTTCGTTCTCGGAACGGCTCATTTTCTCCTACCCTGACCTCCTCTTCGATTTCAGGACGAATCGACCTCAGCAGTTACAGTTCCTTCTCTCAAACCTCTTCTAACATGAACCTGTAGGTCTGATGGTAAATTCTTTCACGAAGGCTCGACTAGTGTACGTTATTCTTGGATAGATTCGTAGGAACTTGACCCATCTTTTGAGTCTGTTTGCCCCTACACCTAAGCCTCCTTGATTCCTCTATGTATTATGTT
>NW_007479912.1:0-301 GCF_000475195.1 Diaphorina citri
TTTGTCGATGGTGGGATTCGAACCCGGGACCTTCTGCATGGCAAGCAAGCGCGTTACCACTGAACCAACCGTGCCCCCTATTTCTCAGGTTTTCCCTGAAAGAGCTTGTAGTTCAAGGAACACTCACCCTTTTGTAGAAAATTTATTACTTACTATAAACTGGTGAGTGAATAGTGCCTAGTTCAGTCAACATAGAAGCTTAGGTATAGTAGAATAGAATAGAATAATATACCTTGTTTATACTACCAGCATAGGACTGAAAAGTCCCTTTACTCTCGCAGTCTAAACAAGGTCTTATATA
>NW_007479913.1:0-301 GCF_000475195.1 Diaphorina citri
CGATAAGGTTCCTCCGTTTATTTTGAGGGAGTGTTCATCTATTCTTTCACTTCCTTTGTCAATTCTTTTCAACAAATCTCTGTCTTCGGGAGTATTTCCTTCTGCCTGGAAAGTTAGCTTTATTTTGCCCATCTTCAAGTCTGGTAATCGGTGTGACATATCAAATTATCGTGGTGTATGTATCCAGTCCACCATTCCAAAGGTATTGGACAAAATTATTTGCATTAAACTCTCCTTTGCTTGCAAACGGTTCATCTCGAATTATCAGCATGGATTTGTGCACCAGAGATCAACGGTGACC
>NW_007479914.1:0-301 GCF_000475195.1 Diaphorina citri
TCATAAAGGTTATAATTTTATGCTGCATCAGATGGCAAACTCTGTATCAGAGCAGTTCGTTAAATACAATTTATTTCTGTACTGACCAAAGTTGATCTTTTTTAAACGCACTTTACTTTAAATGTTTAACTTTTTTCATATTTGTATGAGAAATCCTTTTCATTGTGGAACTAACGACGTATGTTAACAATAAACAAATTTGGGGGGAAAGGGGTGAAAAATAAAATAATAAATACTGAATTAATTTGTATAAAAAAATTCTCGGTGAGATTGGAGTTTTAAGAAAGAAACACTACAGATG
>NW_007479915.1:0-301 GCF_000475195.1 Diaphorina citri
CGATTTCGAAAACCAAATTCACAACACCACACAGCACGAAAACCAAATTGCCTTAGAAGCATTCCCTCTATCACATACCATACGAGTACCTACATCAATCATAGACTAATCATGAATCTCAAAACAATGAAAGTCTGTATAAGTAATCCTGGTGAATCTCCTAAAAAAAAACTAATTTTCAAATAATCCTAAGCTACAAAATACTAAAACGTTTACTCCTCCAAAATCCCATTTTACCAAATTTCTTTTCAACTGTTTACTCATTTACCTACCATTTTGTTATACATTTTAATTTAATTAA
>NW_007479916.1:0-301 GCF_000475195.1 Diaphorina citri
CGCACTTGAATTTCCTTTGCTGTTTTATTTACCTATTTATAGCTTATGGCTTTTTGCTCTTTAATTTCACTCCTTGGTTTTCATCTCTCTTTCTCCTCCTCCTCCTCTCTCTCTCTCTCTCACTACAATGAGTTACTTAGTGGCCAAAAACAAAAGGTTCGATTTAGAAGACCTCCTGGTAGTTCAGCCAGATACGTTCCCCTCTCTTGGCTTCATAGCGCCTGTACTAAACCATAGAAAATCCTAGGTGACGTGTGACGTGCCTACGGAAAAATGCAACTTTATGCTTTATGAAACAAAA
>NW_007479917.1:0-301 GCF_000475195.1 Diaphorina citri
TAATAAGTATATAAGTATAAGTAGTGCTTTATTTAGACTGTCAGATTAGATAGATTCTAAGCCTTAGAACAAGTTGTCCCATTATACCAACAGTTTAATAGAGCACCTCTTTATTGATACAATTTTGTGTTTTTCTTGTGGTTGGGTCTTGGGGAAAAAAAGAGTTATAAAAAAACGAGAAGCTTATCAATCAAAATTCACACTATCAATGAGATCGAGTGGGGAAGGTGTTGTGTATGATGGTGGTTTCGAACCAGTGTATTTCGGTTTTCCAATATCCAATATTGGCTAGAGTGAATTG
>NW_007479918.1:0-301 GCF_000475195.1 Diaphorina citri
TACATAGTGGTATGATACACTGATACAGACAAACCATTTTGATGATCAGTGGTCCCCTTGAACTCTCAAGGGCCAAGGGCCACAAGGGCCAAGGAAGTCTCAAGGACCACCATTTATCGGCTGTCAATCAGAGCCCAGTATTGAAAAACAAAAAAAAATCACATGAACAAAACATCTCTTACCTGTACGATGTCCCCAAACACATGCCCATTAGCGGTAAACGTCAGATGGCACAGGAACGGCAACTTCTGCTCCCTCGGCTTGTTCAACTGAAGCTGATACGTGTTCCCCACATCACCGT
>NW_007479919.1:0-301 GCF_000475195.1 Diaphorina citri
CATAACATTCATCATCCAACGTTTTTGACATTATTTATTTTATTTTTTAATTTGGAACTAAATATATTTTATTTGGGGGGAAAAAAAAAAATTCTACACCAAAAATGAAATGTTTATCACATGTTGAGATCTAGATGGCCGGTTGAGTCGGTTCCACAAAGTGAGTTTAAACTCCGTTTAAGTTTTAATTCTGGATTAACTCATTAAACTTTAAACTCCGTTTAAGTTTTAATTCTGGATTAACCCATTAAACTTTAAACTCCGTTTAAGTTTAAATTCTGGATTAACCCATTAAACTTTA
>NW_007479920.1:0-301 GCF_000475195.1 Diaphorina citri
GTTGAAGAGAAAGTTTCCTCTCGAACATTCGACGCTGAACTTTTAGCATTGAACTTTTTTCATGAGAGTTTTCTCTGGTAGTGAAACAATGATAGGTTCCTAACTCTCTACTTAGGTAGTACACACATGAGTTGATGAAACAACTCATATGCAATATCTACAAATTTAAGTTATAGGCAAGTATCGATATCGGATCTATTATATGCAGGGCAAACATCATATTTAATTAATAAATAATGATAAGATATCATGTCTATGAGAAATAATGCACATTTTCTGATAACACTAGGTTGTAGGTTAA
>NW_007479921.1:0-301 GCF_000475195.1 Diaphorina citri
CTGGCTTCCTTCTCTCTTCGATTTCGGGACGATAAGACCATAGAAGTTACAGTTCCCTCTGTCAAACCTCTTTAAAAATAAAAAAATAAGGAGCAGAAGAATAAGAAGAAGGTAGGAAGGGGAAGAAAATTGAAGAAAAAAAGAGCACAAAAAAGTGTAAAATGTAATAAAAAATGAAGTAAGCAAATAAAAGCAGTTAGCGTACTCAGAAGCCAAGGAAGGTATGATTTTTAGTCCGTCCTTCCTTTATTATTACAATAGTAATAAAAAGGTATAAGGGACGGACTATTGTATTCGCTTC
>NW_007479922.1:0-301 GCF_000475195.1 Diaphorina citri
GGGGTAAAGGGACTTTTCAGTCTCATTCGAGCAGGATAAACAAGGTATATTCTATTCTATTTTTCAGGTTGTCTTTACGCGATAACTCTCTAAAGATTTGTTCCATATTTTTGAAGATTTTCAAATAATATTCTCCGACTATACAAAATCATGTGACCCACTCTCACCACTCACAGGCCGTAGACAGTCTGGTAGCGCAATGGAAAGCCCTGGTAGCCCTTTCCCCGAATGTTCCAGCTTCCTGGTCACGGTCTCTACACTAAATAAGGTTCACCTACTTGGTTTTTAACCCCGATTTGGA
>NW_007479923.1:0-301 GCF_000475195.1 Diaphorina citri
AGGAGAGAGAGGTTTTAGTGTAACACTTTGGATGACACAAGGATAAGTGACGCTTCAAACGTGAGAAGTTGTTACGCTCTCATACAAGGAGTGAGGTGTGTAATGTGTAACTTGTCAATTATCTTAGCAAACCCTTCTTCTATCTGATTTACAAATGTCTTAAGTGTTTGGGTTGTCTGTAACACATTCACTATCCCCAAGGGACAGTTTATATCCGCGATATAGCATTTGAATATATCAGTAACATAAGGTACAAGTTAAGTGTGGGTGTTGTTCCATATAGCTGATAAATAGATAATAC
>NW_007479924.1:0-301 GCF_000475195.1 Diaphorina citri
CACAACGACACTTCAGACACCGCAGTTTCTTCATTTCAAATGGAACCGTTACCACTTCTGTCCCTCCGTCCCAAATGCGACTCCTTTCACACGGGTAAGGTGAAGAACTGAACATGCAAACATCAGTTTCCAGTCCTTTTTACTTTCCTTATCTTATAAATATAAATAATAGGTAAGGAGAGTAATGTATTCGGCGGTCTGTTTTTAGTGCCAAAAAACGTTTTGAGATCCCTAGAGCACAAATCCAAAGTTTTAAACGGTTGTTTGACTGAGGTGGTAGTTTCATTACCTTTGTCAAATG
>NW_007479925.1:0-301 GCF_000475195.1 Diaphorina citri
TCTCAGTCTCCCTCCTCCTCTCTCCCCTCCCTCTTTTCTACGAGTTTTTGGAAAAGAAAATTTCGGTCTGTTTACTTTTCTCGTCTTTTTTTGGGGGAGAAAAAGTAAAAAGTTTCTTAGCCCTTGCTATGCATCATGGAACATAAGGAAAGGGTAGGACAGTAGGACGGATAGGAGCGGGAAAGATAACCCCGGGTTCAATGGCACATTCTCATTTCGTTATTTCAAATGATCATAAAGTTATTGATGAAGTTCATAGAGTCAGGATTTTTACCCGTTTGGTTTTACAAGGGAAGTTGCG
>NW_007479926.1:0-301 GCF_000475195.1 Diaphorina citri
TATTCACACATATTTTTTACATCCACATCTGGTCTCACCGTGGTTCAGCAATTATAAAGAATTCAATTAATCCTATGACGTGCGCTTGTAGGAGTGTCAAAGATTTAGAAACGCTAGACTAACCAAGCGTTATCAACCAATCGCATTGTTTAGCCGACCAATCCTCGACTAACTGGAACTGGCAAAACAATTACACTATCAGTCATTGGTATAAGTTAGCTCGGTAGAACGCAGTTAGTGAGAATGTCACTGGTGTTGGTCGTGACGTCATTAAGCTTCTGATTCATTATTATCTTGGTAA
>NW_007479927.1:0-301 GCF_000475195.1 Diaphorina citri
ACACGTCATTACATTTTACGATAGCGAAATTCTTCAAAGCTAGGTAAATGGGTCATAAACGAGTATCAGCTTATGGGAACATCTCGGTTTTCCGGAATTTAGCAATAAACGGTAAAAAGTGCGGCGTATCTAGGCGCAATAGGTACTGTAGCTTTCCGTTCTCATTACTCACTGTAAACATGACAGTTGACGTTAATAGGGTTATTATCACCTACCTATATGATGTACCTAAACCTGTCTCGTATTGTTGCTCACTCGAAAAGATAACTACCAAAAGCAAGCTAATGGTTCAGTTTCAGTT
>NW_007479928.1:0-301 GCF_000475195.1 Diaphorina citri
CTGATTGGGGCGTAAAGAAAAAAAAAAAGAAGAAGAAGAAGAAGAGGGAGAAGAAGAAGAGGGAGAAGAAGAAGAGGAAGAAGAAAAAAAAAAAAAGAAGAAGAAGAAGAAGAAGAAGAAGAAGAGGAAGAAGAAGAAAAAGAAGAAGAATAAGGAGAAGAAGAAGAAGAAGAAGAAGAAGAAGAAGAAGAAGAAGAAGAAGAAGAAGTAGAAGAAAAAGAAGGAAGAAGAAGAAAAAGAAGGAAGAAGAAGGAGAAAACTCCCTACAGTCCTACACAATACTAGAGAGGAAAGCCGTGTA
>NW_007479929.1:0-301 GCF_000475195.1 Diaphorina citri
CTTTAAATAGAAAAAAAAAACTTACTTCAATAGATAAGTCAAACGTGTTGAATACTTCAAAATTATGGAGAAAAATAATAAATTACTTATCTAATTTCTATAATGATATAAAATTAAATCACTTATATATAGATTATGCAACAATCGAACTAATTAAAAATTATAAAAATTTTGATGTAATAATTACTTCTAATATCTTTGGAGATATAATTTCAGATCAATGTTCACTATTAATGGGTTCATTAGGAATGTTACCTTCTATATCTATAAACAATAAATCTAATTGTTTAATTCAGTACTG
>NW_007479930.1:0-301 GCF_000475195.1 Diaphorina citri
TATCAGAAAGTTAGGGATCTCATCTCCCTAAATCACAAGATTTACAAAACAAAAGAAATCCGATCCAGTACAAAACTTCCCAGCAAAAACTCGCATTCGAGAAAGCAGCCGAAGACAAGGTGCAAGAGAATAGCCCAAAGCAATGCTACATGTTCCCATCTTGAGCCAAATAATGATGCATCTTCTGATCTGCATCGAAGTTCTGCAGGTATACCAACATTTGCATAAAACATGTAGAGGACATGTTGAGGGCTTTCTTCAGTAATACGCCTGTTGAGGTTGCTCCATAAGTAACCAATAC
>NW_007479931.1:0-301 GCF_000475195.1 Diaphorina citri
CTTATACCTGTACTGTACCTAACTGCTTATTAGTAGATCTCAAGAAATGAAGATGGAACGGGGAGAGAGGAGAGAGAAAGAGTACAGAAGGAGATGAGAAAAGTAGAAGAGGGAAAATAAATGGGAGTTGGGAGAGAAAGGAGGAGAAGAAGGAAGACAAGAAAGAGGAACAAGCTGGGTCCGTCCCTCCGGGAATTTTTTAGCCCGTAGTTTATTCGATCGCGGTTAAAGAATACCTATGTACCTACCTAATTTGTTTAATATTCAGTTTATTATCATTCTTGATTTGATTTTTTGATTT
>NW_007479932.1:0-301 GCF_000475195.1 Diaphorina citri
AGAGTCGATTTTCTTGGAATTTGGGCGTATTTCTCCATTTTCTATCTCGTAACCTAAATATGTGATCCGTTTCACCACCAAACGGCACTTTTTGAGGTTCAGGGAAAAACCAGCATCGGTCAACGCCTTCAGGACAGTATCTAACCTTTCTAATGCCTGATCGGGGCTTTTCGCTACAACCAAAATGTCATCGACGAAAACTATCACGTAATCGTGAGCGAGGTTTGATGGTAGCCACTGGCCATATCTAATGAAATGTAAAATTTTGCGCCACTTAACCTGGCTATCTGATCCTGTATCA
>NW_007479933.1:0-301 GCF_000475195.1 Diaphorina citri
TCATAAATTGCCAAGGTTTCTTAAGCACGATCGTTTCTGTACGTTTTCTAAAGGTTTCTTAATGCACCAAAGTACTAACTAAACCATTTTCACAAGTTTTATGTTGGCTTCTAAAGTGTTTCACTTTGGAATGGTCATTTCAATAAATGAAAGTAAAAGTAACAGTCTAGATCTTGGCACTAGTTCACAAGTTACCTTTTATGTTAAGTAAGGTTCTATCTAGACTGCCAGCCTAGTTAGCTTGGTTGGTAGTGCGTCTGCCTTGTAAGCGCTAGGCCGCGGGTTCGATTCCCGCCCGGGG
>NW_007479934.1:0-301 GCF_000475195.1 Diaphorina citri
CATACCTAGATTGGGGTCAGGGGACATTTTAATCTCGTAAACGACTTACAACGCACAGACCGCAGGTTCACAAGAGATTCTATTGTGTGCAATCCTTTTTGCTAATACTCGGAATGAGGTTTAATTTTCTGTTCGCAAAATAAGATACAATCGAAAGATGGAGAGAGAGAGAGAGAGGGAGAGGATGGGGAAACATATAAAGAAAAAGAGGAGGGAGAGAAAAAGAGAGAGAGAGAGAGTGGAGGAGAAAGAGAAAAAGGTAGTAAGAGAGAGAAAGTACATGCAGAAGGGAATGGATACT
>NW_007479935.1:0-301 GCF_000475195.1 Diaphorina citri
CTCAAGAGAAAGGCAGAAGACAGGGAAACATGGCGTACTGCAGCAAACCAGCCTAATGGCTGTTAACCAATGATGATGATTAGGTATAATCTTTAAGTTGGCAAAAGAAAAAAAAATCTTTAGTCATTGTTGAAAAAAATACAAAATTTGGAATTAAAAAATCAGTCCCAGGTGCAGCACACCACCCTACGAGAGTTTTTTTTTATAGAGGGAACTGTAATTTCTAAGGTCTCTTACTGTCGCGAAAGCGAAGAGTGAAAGAAGACATGATAGGAGAAAGAGTCGTTCCGAGAATGAACAT
>NW_007479936.1:0-301 GCF_000475195.1 Diaphorina citri
TTTAGTTAAAACTGTTAGGACCCTGAATAAAGAAGATGAAATCTATTCATATCTAGGTACATCTCTATCGAAATCAGAATAACAAGGTTTGTTAGGGTCCGATCTTCGTTTTGTTTTTTGATTTGCTTTCTAATTTTGTCCTTGTGTTTTGCTTACTTTGTGCATGTGCCCTGTAAAAGCTGTCTCTAAATTTTCCCCCCATGCTTTATTGAATACGCTTTTTGTTTACTGTCAAAAGTGATTGGTTTTCAGAAAAAAAAGAAAAGTTTAAAAATGTTTTTTGGATTATACCGTTTTCAAA
>NW_007479937.1:0-301 GCF_000475195.1 Diaphorina citri
CAAAAATTAAAAAGTCTAGTCTCTGACTAGAATATTGTGCATTTTCTAATTTGTTCGCTTGTTTCGTAAACAGAAGTGTGCGTTTCTACTAAAGCTTGGTTTCTTTGAATACAAGACCTAGCTGTGCTTACTACACAAAAAGCCCATTCTGAGGCTTAGGTGTAGGAGAAAATACCCAAAAGATGGGTGAAGCTTATACGAATTTAGCATATAAGAGTGCTCATCTCTAAGCTCTAACTTATTTAGAATATTATCTTATTCAACTGATATTTCTACAATAAGAAGCCTACCCTAACATATA
>NW_007479938.1:0-301 GCF_000475195.1 Diaphorina citri
ACTTTCTCTCTCTTCTTTTCTCTCTCTCTCTCTCTTTTCCTCTAGCCCTTTCTTTTTCTCTCCCTCTCTCTCTCTTCATTTCTCTCCCTCTCTCTCTTCATTCCTCTCTCTCCTCTATCTCTCTCCCTCCCTCTTTCTCTCTCTCTCTCTCTCTCTCCCTTTCTCTCTCTCTATGTAAGAGTTGTGAGACTTTCATCTCCGTGACAATCTCATCCCTCCTCCACCTTGTTACACTTCCAAAGTGAAAGGTGTCTGGGTTTGGGCTAAGTCGTAAATTTTCCCACTTGTCTGTTTCGATGTC
>NW_007479939.1:0-301 GCF_000475195.1 Diaphorina citri
TAAATCTCCTAATATTGGGAAGTGAAAGCTCTGATATGGAAGTTCTTTGTAGGTAATATTGGAAAGAACAAGCTGTACGGTGAGAAAAGAACTAGGGTGCCGGAAGCCCAATCGAGTGACTGGGTTCCGGAACTCTATATCAGGAAGCTCGACACTTTAATACGAGGTATGGCTATAAAGTATTGAGACCGATGCTGCTACAGGAAAACTACGCAAATGTTGTAATGCACATTGTTTTAAAGCTTGAAATTTCATCCTTTGATAGAGAGGTCTCACATCTTGTCGGAATCTTATACTTTCC
>NW_007479940.1:0-301 GCF_000475195.1 Diaphorina citri
TGTCAGGGACGTTTTGGTTGCTAGGGACGCTTTGGTTGCTAGGGAGCGTTACCATAGCAACGCGTGGGTTGCTAGGGAGTTTGCTCTTGGAGGAGGTGTGTGGCAGAGTGCGTGAATTTGAACAGGAGGAGTGTGAAATGCAAGGTCGGAGTTCTGAAATAGAATAGAATAGTTGTCAGGGACGCTTTGGTTGCTAGGGACGCTTTGGTTGCTAGGGAGCGTTACCATAGCAACGCGTGGGTTGCTAGGGGCGCTTTGATTGCTAGGGAGTTTGCTCTTGGAGGAGGTGTGCGGCAGAGTG
>NW_007479941.1:0-301 GCF_000475195.1 Diaphorina citri
TTAGAAACATAATATTATATTTAATGCACCCCATTGTTATTTTGATCTCAAAAACAATAGGGGATCTTCTCCTATCAATTCTTCACAGTCTCAGTTGAGACCTGTCAGCAATATTTTGGACCGGTTAACTTTGACATGTGATCCCTGTTTCGGAGTCAGGTCAACAAGGGTCCGTTTAACAACTCGTTAGGTAAATTATACTGGGTACTATCACTGGGTAAAAATGTAAAAAATGTAAATGCAGTTTCTTTGTGTTATTATGTCACAACTTTGGTGCTCACTGCAGCATTGTAGGATTTTC
>NW_007479942.1:0-301 GCF_000475195.1 Diaphorina citri
AGGAAAATGAGTAGCTATGACATGTAAATGCGCATAGCGACCGGTGCCAGCATGGTAGGTAAACATTGGTTGTTAGGAATATTGAGATACTTGGAAAAATCCTACAATGCTGCAGTGAGCACCAAAGTTGTGACATAATAACACAAAGAAATTGCATTTACATTTACATTATATGTACATAGGGGAGCCATTATAGGAATCCCCCCCTCCCTAAAAACTTTTCAGAAATACAATCCGATCGAATTTTGAGTGCCGCAGGCGAAATTTTTCAAAAAGTATTCTCCCAATTGTAGCTGAACAC
>NW_007479943.1:0-301 GCF_000475195.1 Diaphorina citri
TAAATTAAGAGAGCAATAAAGTAAGAAATGAGCAGGACAATAATGCTAGCCTGTCGAGTATTGTTTTCCTGTAGGCATAGAGATAGCGGCTTTAAGGTGACTTCAAGCTAGCCCTAGACTTTATACTTGAGAATTTACCCATGTGGTCTTTAGGCCCCTTAGGAATGGAAATCATTGAAACTGCACCAAAGTAACGGCAGAAGAGAGATCTATCTTCTCTCTTAGGGTAATGTTACACCAAGCGCGCATCGTTTGCAAACAGTGTTTGCAATCATTTTTCCACAAACATTGGCTTGCAAAC
>NW_007479944.1:0-301 GCF_000475195.1 Diaphorina citri
CCCGGGACCTTCTGCATGGCAAGCAAGCGCATTACCACTGGACTAACCGTGCCCTATTTGAAGTTCATGCTTCAGGGCAGCTTGAGAGCGAGGATTTTGTTCATAAAAAAATATAGCCCTTGGACCTGCCGCATTTTGGAAGCGTAGTCGCGATTACGTTTCCAATATGCGGCAGGCGGCAGGCGTTCCACGTGGAATTCACTAGATCACCCAGTAAGACCATCTATTTTAGCTAAATACCTAGGTATCTACTATCTACCAATACTTGTCGTCTTTTTCCCTTGCACCGAGATAATTTTAG
>NW_007479945.1:0-301 GCF_000475195.1 Diaphorina citri
TTTTTTTTTTTTTGCCAATTTTCATCCAATTTTACTCGCTGTTTACCAATTTTCAGCCGTCTTCATTTGGTTCAATGTTCTACCATTCATTCCTGTCCATGTTCGGGCATAATGGCATATGTCTGGCTGATGATTTCCGGTTGGAAGCCAAGGTCTTGATCAAAGCTTGGTCAGATATCCTCATCAGTTTTTCTTATAGGTCGCAATTTCAGTTCCCATAGGACGCAATTTTAGTTCCTATAGGACGCAAAGGGCATACAACAGTGTATAAAAACGCAGGTACCTTCCTCCTACCTTTTAT
>NW_007479946.1:0-301 GCF_000475195.1 Diaphorina citri
TTCCAAATAATATCCATATCTACTTGATTACCAAAATATTTGGAGGGAAAAAATACTACTTTTTTCCTTGATTTTTTTCCTCGCAAAACATGGGCAATCAAGTAAACTGAAAGTTTGTACCAAAAAAGTCTACTACCTTCTTGAGAGAACCAAAGAAATCGTCATATTTTGGTACTGTCACAGGACAAGTAGGTCCGTACCACCGTCCGTATGGTTTTAAAACCCATAAATCTAAGCAGAAGACTCTCAAAACGATTTGTCTACCAAAAAATAACATAAGGTACTTATACTTAATTATTAC
>NW_007479947.1:0-301 GCF_000475195.1 Diaphorina citri
TGAACAGTTAGATGGCAGATACTGTTGCCTTTGTAATGTAGACTGTGTGGTTGACCTTCAAAAGTAATTGAGTCAGTTGTAATAATGTCCGTAGGGTACTTTAAAATGCCCCTTTGATGTAATAACTCGGCTGATAGCATGTCACAATGAAGATTGTTATCATCAGATTATTAGGAAAATTCTGGAACAAGTGGGGTGCATAAGGGAGAGGAAACTGTTTTGAAACAAGAACCCTTTGCGCCCAACATTTTGTGTTATACCGAGGTATCATTTTATTTTCAAAGCAATTAAAATCTGATGA
>NW_007479948.1:0-301 GCF_000475195.1 Diaphorina citri
TTCATTTTCGAGTTTTTCTTTTAGAATTTCGAGAATTTGGACATTAGTTCAGTGCATCCGAGACCAATGATGTAGTAAAATGTAGTATAGTGTATTAATGGAACCACCATTGGTCCGAACCGTAGACATGGCACCAATCTCCAGAACCATCCGTTATTGGTCTGTGACTATTGGAACAGAAAGAAGAACATAGAAATGGTGAAAGGAAACAGAGAAGGGAAGGATAATAACATTCCCTCACAGCCTTTACAAATGGGTTTATTCTCAGAAAGTTAGAACTTAGTCAAGGGAAGGCTATCAC
>NW_007479949.1:0-301 GCF_000475195.1 Diaphorina citri
TTATTGGTCATAATTTAAACAAGATATTATTACAAACAAAGGACGAAATTATTACCTAAGGCAATTTCTACATCTCTAGCATTACTTACCTATTTTCTCAAGAGTAAGTTTGGCCTGGTCCTCAGAAAAGCCCAGGGTGACTGAACTATCATTCTGAGAGAATATTTTCAGCCCGAGGAGTTCATTCCAATACTGAATGGAACGTTTGAGGTCAGATGAGGCCAGTGTGACACCCTGTACAGGATCTGTGGAAACAATGGACACAAAATATTACCTAATACTGGCAAAGAGAACAAGATAA
>NW_007479950.1:0-301 GCF_000475195.1 Diaphorina citri
TGTGAAATTTTTGGAAGGGATTTTATGTAAACTGTTTTTGTCACGTAAAGAAGAAAATGATGATAATGTAAGAGAGGGAGAGGAAGAAGAAGAAAGAGAAGAAGAGGGGAAAATGTATGAAAAATGAAAAATATATAAAATTGTGATAAGTGAAAGCAAAATATAAGACAATCTTCTCTTTCTTTCTCACTCTCTCTCTCCCTCCCCATTTCTCTCTCTCTCTCTCTCTTTAGCTGTCGTTTAGCACCAGGTATTTTTTTTTTTTTTTTAAGAAAAAGTAGAAGACAGGAGAAATTGATTT
>NW_007479951.1:0-301 GCF_000475195.1 Diaphorina citri
ATTCGCTTGTCATAATATTTTTCTCCTTCTCTTCCAATGAGTAATGATCCCAACAGATTCGGAACGAAATATTTTCCATCGTGTAAAAATAAATGTCTTCCCCAGCAAACGTTTAATTATTTCGACTCCTTAAATAATAAGGCTGGAATTGAAACGCCAGTTTTAGGCGTTGCAAAATTGTGCCTCCTTTCTTGGTTTATACAGAGACTTTATAAACTTTTATTTTGGCAGCCTAGTGAACTTAGACTCTTAGAGGGTAGCGCGTAGCGCGTCTCCCTTGTAAACGCTAGGTCGCGGGGTT
>NW_007479952.1:0-301 GCF_000475195.1 Diaphorina citri
GGGCGGGAATCGAACCCGCGGCCTAGCGCTTACAAGGCAGACGCACTACCAACTAAGCTAACTAGGCTGGCTATATTTGGCCTTTAGTTCCTGAGCTTCAACGAAATAGGGAGCAGAGAGGTCTGTTTGTGATTGTTCCTTCAGCTATATTTCCCTCTGCAATAACTAATGTTTTATACCGAATTATTTCTGCAAAAGATAATTTGGTAAAAGGTAACTTTCAGAATAAGTTTATGGCCTTCGAGCTTAGAAAAAAGGTATGTCCATGTAACTACCTACATGTCAACTCTTGAGAGATTTT
>NW_007479953.1:0-301 GCF_000475195.1 Diaphorina citri
ATATGTCTGGTTGAGGGACAGGGGGGCTGGAGTAGGTAACATCTTAAGAGAAAATGGGACAGAAAACATTGAGCAATGGCAAGAAACAGCACAGGACAGAAGTGTGTGAAGTATGGTGACTGAAGCCAAAGACCCTTCGTGGTCTGTGATGGCTACGTAGTAAGTAAGTAAGTAAGATCGTAAGTAAGTAAGTAAGTAAGTAAGATTGTAAGTAAGTGAGATCGTAAGTAATACGTGGGTATTGTACGACACACGTATTTTATTGAACAGTAGGGTAATTGATACCCTACTGTTCGATAAA
>NW_007479954.1:0-301 GCF_000475195.1 Diaphorina citri
CATAATATATTATGTACATTTGTATCATATAAAAATCTCGAGATATGAGTTGGGCTGAATTCAGCTTTTCTCTCTCATCAGGTTACAGGTTAGGCTATTTGTGGTTGTACATTATCTGTCAGGTTGGTTCTTCTTCTCCACTCATCTTAAAAGTCAAAACCCACACTGTCTTGGTACTACACTCTAACTGTGCCTATAGGTACAACTTTAAGCTCATTCATTATAGGACGGGAAAAACATTATCGACGGCCTTCATTATAATTAATCCGGGATTAAAAATGTAAACATTGATTGCCAATTA
>NW_007479955.1:0-301 GCF_000475195.1 Diaphorina citri
ATGTCACTGGAAAAAATAAATGACTACACCACAAGAGAAAGAACTTAAATTCTAAATTTAGCATTTTTATTTGATTTTTTTTTCTTAATCTGGCTTTGTTTTATTGTGAAGCTGCATGCACAGAATAAGCAATGTCGGTACTTATAAAGCTCTTAACTTGTATTTATTTATTTTTTATTTGTGGAAATGAAGAAAAACTTATGAAATGAGTTCTGAATATCCAAGCTTTTTCTTCTTCTTCTTCTTCTTCTTCTTCTTCTTCTTCTTCTTCTTCTTCTTCTTCTTCTTCTTCTTCTTCTTC
>NW_007479956.1:0-301 GCF_000475195.1 Diaphorina citri
TCTTTATCTTGCTATTTTAGTTCAGCCCACTGTAAACTGTAGACCCAGGGGTAAACAGTTAAGCCGTATTCTATTATTATGTGACTTTTTTTATACATGACCGAACCAATGACATTGTGAGATCCCGCTTTGTGGAGCAACTGTGGACATGGTGTGGGACTGTGGACGTCCAAAGCGGAATCTCATTGGTTCAGCCATGTGTTGACTATAAAAAAAGTCACATAATCGAATACGGCTTTATTTGCTTACCTATCTGCACAGTTTTTCTCTTCACATAGTCCTGATAGCCGAGTATGTGCAG
>NW_007479957.1:0-301 GCF_000475195.1 Diaphorina citri
GAAGAAGAAGGAGGAGGAGAGGGGAAGAGATATAAGAAGAGGGAGGGACATGAGGGAGAATGTAGGAATATGAAGGGGGAGAGGAGAAGGATGAAAGAGAGATAGGGGAGGAGAGAGGGAGAGAAGAACGAAAGGAGGGGAGGGGAAGGAGAAGAGAGAAGGAAAGGAGGGCGAGAAATAGGGGAGGCAAAGGAGGAGAAGTAGAGGAGGGGAGGGAATAAGGGGAAGAGAGTTACGCTGGGAAAATTCATTAATCATTCCCGCTTGAGGAAAATTAGAATTTTTTTTCATCCTATTAAGT
>NW_007479958.1:0-301 GCF_000475195.1 Diaphorina citri
AAAAATCCTTGAGAAGGTCATCGCAGAACATAAAACGTCTTCAATAAAACGCATTTGAAACATCTGATCATAAAAAATAATTAGAGAACTGATTGAAACTTTAACCCGATCGCTCGCTGACAGAATTCCCAAGGGAAACAGGGAGACTATGCTTGCGAATATGAGTGGATTTGATTAAAGGCTGAAGAATCACATATAATATTATTGGATAGGTTCGTTAATAGGTTATAGAGGAGCAGAAAACTCAAAAGTTTCAAAAATTCAGGACTAGGATGTCGAAAATCTGCTAGACACAATTTCA
>NW_007479959.1:0-301 GCF_000475195.1 Diaphorina citri
AGAACAGTTTGGTGTTTTTCACCTTCAAACTATGGCCCTCCATTCTTTGGTGGAAGAAAAAATTAATAGGTAGTTAAAAAAGAAGAAGAAGAGATTCAGTACAGAGCTCAACAATTCCTTCCTTGGAAAAAGAAATAAATAGTAATAATAATTAATAACAGAATCTGTTCCAACCATAGGTTCATTGGTCCTTATAATATGTAAACTCTAATAATTACGTACGTATGTCCTTTTCAGAGACTTGTCCGAAATGACTCGACAGCCTCCATCCTGTGCTCTCAACTGGAGAACAACAAAGTCG
>NW_007479960.1:0-301 GCF_000475195.1 Diaphorina citri
GTGCTTTGTGTTTTTGTGATTTGAATTGTAGAACTCAAAGAATATGTATATCATTCATATTGCATAATTATATCTTTTACCAGTGGCAGACTACAAAATGTTCAATTGTTCATGAACCACGAACTAAATATGTAACCTAAGCAAGGTGAAATCAGGATTTACCTAACGATCCCTTGGACGATAGACCTTTTTGGTTATTTCATATTATGTGATGTACGTAAGTGTGTAATGTATCTGAGTAAATACTGATATTTTGTTAGTGAAGCTGTGTACCTGATGCACACATACTTTCCTGATATCG
>NW_007479961.1:0-301 GCF_000475195.1 Diaphorina citri
CCCGTCCTTCCTTTATTATTACGATAGTAATAAAAAAAGGTATAGTGGACGGGCTATTGTATTCGTTTCGGTGTCGTCTGTCAGTCTGTCTGTCCCCATAGAAGGACTTATCCAAACCTGGTCGACCTATATATCAAATATTCAACAAAATAGGTAAGGTACATAGGTACTAATTTTCTTTAACTATACGATCGAGTAAACTACGGGCTAAAAAATTCCCGGTGGGACGGGCTCAGCTTGTTCTCTCACTTCCTGTTACTATTTACCCCAAAAATGGATATTCTAACCATCACTCTCGAGA
>NW_007479962.1:0-301 GCF_000475195.1 Diaphorina citri
CCGTTTGTGCGGACCCCCCCCCCCCCCGCAACTTTTCAGAAATGCAGTCCGATCGAATTTTGAGCGCCGCAGGGCCCGCAGGCCAAAATTTTCAAAGGTATTCTCCTTGTAGCTGAACATTAATCCCAAAAAGCTTCGCGGGCCACATGTGGCCCGCGGGCCGCTAGTTGGAAACCCCTGCTATAGGATATTGTTTCTACAGTTTAACACGGGAGTGGACAAGAAACTTTTGCTCAAGTTACCACTCCCATGTTAAACTGTAAAAACGATATCCTATCTTAACTAGTCCGAACCCAACCCA
>NW_007479963.1:0-301 GCF_000475195.1 Diaphorina citri
TACCTTAAGACATGAGGTAATTTTTTATGTTCACAACAAATGGTACAAGAACGAAGGGGAAAGAAAGAGAGAGGGGGGAGGGAGAGAAACAGAAGAAAGAGAGAGGAGGGAGAGAGAAACAGAAGAGAAATAGGAATGAAAATTTTTAATTTGGCTTTAAAATGAAAAAAAAAATCTTTCAAGAAAGAATTGACAAGCATGACAACACAAAGCTTTCTTTTTTTTTTATTTGTATTTATTAAAGTGCCAAAGCTTTCTTTCTTTCTTTCTTTTTTTTTGAGAAAGAGAGAGAGGTTTGATA
>NW_007479964.1:0-301 GCF_000475195.1 Diaphorina citri
TTTTATACATAACAAAACCCGCTTTGTAAATTTCTTAATAGATCCTGAATTAAAAATACCTATATTTATTTATGTTTTAATTTCCAATAATTATATTATTAGTTCCTCCTCTTTACTTAGGGCTCAAAACCACAGTCTACAACCATCCTACCCTTTTATATTATCAAGAAAAAGAGACAATATGAAACAATTATGTTGGCACCATAGGGACCAATTTGGTCTATTAGATTAGAGGAAGGTACCAAGGATTGTAATTTAAAGCAAAAATTTGCAACCCTGACTAACGTTCATACCTACATTA
>NW_007479965.1:0-301 GCF_000475195.1 Diaphorina citri
ATACAAAAAACTAAACCTAAACAAGCACTACGTATATTTTATCAAAATGTGAACAGTATTAGAAGAAGAGCTCAAAATTTTTACCTAAATGTTTTAAGTGAAGACTATGACTGCATTGCAATAACAGAAACATGGGTAATAGAAAGCATACAAAACAATGAACTAGTTGACCAGCGCTATGACATATACAGAATGGATAGAGATGAACAAGTTACAGGTAAAGGAAGAGGCGGTGGTTTGCTTTTCGCCATCAAAAAATCTTTTTCATGTAAAAAGGTCGATTACCTCAGCTCTTGTCTCC
>NW_007479966.1:0-301 GCF_000475195.1 Diaphorina citri
AAACGCGAATACCGCGAACAAACCGCGGATACCGCGAACAAAACGCGAATACCGCGAACAAACCGCGGATACCGCGAAAAAAACGCGAATACCGCGAACAAACCGCGAATACCGCGAACAAACCGCGAATACCGCGAACAAAACGCGAATACCGCGAACAAACCGCGGATACCGCGAACAAGCCACGAATACCGCGAACAAACCGCGGATACCGCGAACAAAACGCGGATACCGCGAACAAACCGCGGATACCGCGAACAAAACGCGAGTACCGCGAACAAACCGCGAATAGGTGACTTAT
>NW_007479967.1:0-301 GCF_000475195.1 Diaphorina citri
TTTCTGGTGTTCTCGTGTTGACCCAGCACCTAAATGGGAAGTATTGTGTCTCTTATCGCCCATCTGATGAGAGGCAAAAACTACGGGATGGGCATGCTACGACACAGGCCACAAGCGTCTAATGTAGCAGTTGTTCCATTGCTACGAAATAAAAACGGCGGTGGAACACTCATCTTTAAAAAAAAAAAAATGTTACGTATACAGCTGCTTTAAGCACACTCAGCAGGACAGGTAGTAAGCACACTGCCAGCCTAGTGAGCTTAGAAGGTAACCCGTCTGTCTTTTAAGCACAAAGTCACAG
>NW_007479968.1:0-301 GCF_000475195.1 Diaphorina citri
TTGCAGATGGTTTAGGTCGGGAGGTTTAGGAAGCCCCGTGATTTGTCTTTCGAAAAATTGGTGTAATAATTTAACGCAGATGGTTTAGGGTGGGAGGTGGTATTAAGGAAGCCCTCTGATTTGTCTTTTGGAAAATTGGCGTGATTATTTGACGCAACGCGACCGGCGAAAGGTTTATGTAAAAAAAAAATGTAATTGCAGTTTGTGTTATTATGTCACAACATTGGTACTCACTGCAGCATTGTAGGATTTTCCCAATATCTCAATAATCCTAAAATCCAATGTTTACCTACCATGCTGG
>NW_007479969.1:0-301 GCF_000475195.1 Diaphorina citri
CAACGGTTTGTCTGGAAATGGAGATTTTCCATTTTTCAAAAGGGTTTTCCGGAAAACGGTTTGGGATAAAGACAAACGTTTCACAGGATTGTTCTTCTTATCAAGAGGTATCTAAAACCGGGCTGGCCGTTAAAAAATTTGCATTAGTTTGTCTGAAAATTGAGATTTTCCACTTACAAAAGGGTTTTCCGGAGTTTTCCGGAAAACGGTTTGGGATAAAGATAAACGGTTTTCACAGGTTTGTTCTGCTCATTGAGAGATATTTAAAACCGGGCTGGCCGGTAAAAATTTGTCAACTGTT
>NW_007479970.1:0-301 GCF_000475195.1 Diaphorina citri
ACTTGAGTGAGGTTTAAAAGTCTAAGAGCAGAAAAAAATAGGACCAACGGAATTTTTCTTTTTCTTCTACGACTTCTACTAGATCCGGAGATAAATCGATAGATCCGGAGATAAATCGATTTAAAAAAATACCGGTAAATCTTAAACTCTGACGTCACGGCTTACGCTCCCGTACGTGATGACGTCACATCAACTGCCCCGAGCAAAGCTCCCTCACAGGTAACGCATTAATGTGTTTGTGTCACAACTCTTTGAGATTTTTCATTAGACCGGCAAATAAAAATTGAATTTTCGACCTTCA
>NW_007479971.1:0-301 GCF_000475195.1 Diaphorina citri
TACGAATTCTTTGGACGAACTTTTCCTCATTTCATAATCCCTTGGATCCTGTATTTATAAACCTATCAAAACCCTTTAGGTCAAGCCCAACTACAAACACAATTCAAAGTGTTGTTCTTATTGTTGGTGTCGTTATTGTTTTCTAATGCTTAATTTGACAATTATGTAATTTTTCTCCACTCTACAACATACAAATAAATAAATTGGAAAAGTCTACAATGGACATTCTTTTGACTAACTTTCCCCCATCTTCTCTTTCCCAGGCGAATCCTGCATCGACAAGCCCATCAAAACCCTCTGG
>NW_007479972.1:0-301 GCF_000475195.1 Diaphorina citri
TTTTTTTTTTTTTTTTTTTTTTTTTTTTTTTTTTTTTGGGTTACTTCTTCTGATTTAGGTTGTTGGAATGCTATATTATAGTGTGGAGCTTCCCAATTTCCGAAAAATAGTCACTCGATTGGGCTTCCGTCACCCTCGTTCCTTTCTCAGTGAAACACAGATTTATCTGCAAACAGATTTCTTTCCTTTTTGTCAATTTTTTCTTCTTCTTCTTTTTCTTCTTCTGAAAATACCTAGATACCTACCAATAATTACTGTGAACAATATTATTATCATACATGAGGGAGGGACTAAAAAAGCC
>NW_007479973.1:0-301 GCF_000475195.1 Diaphorina citri
TTTTCCGTTATTTATGCAGAGAAAATACAAGAATTGTGAATTGTTCCTTCAGGATCAGCTCAAGTTGTATCAAGAGATGTTCAAGTGTTTGTGTTTCTTTTCAAGTTTCAAGTTTAATTCCTTCAGACCTCTTACCTTTACGTTTCCCACATTTTACTCGAAAGGGTGGCAAGCTCACAGGCGATAGAAAGTCATCCTACTGGATGAAAATATTCAAGAGAGGATACAAAATGGACTCAGATACAAGATGGTCTCAAATTAGGACAAAGATGCATCTCAGAATTGGTTCTCTTCTCACCCT
>NW_007479974.1:0-301 GCF_000475195.1 Diaphorina citri
ATGATCCTTGCAGTGAAGGAGTTATCTTACTCCTTAAGTCCTTATCTGATAAGGATAATGAAAGATGACGGGCAAAGTCCGGTTTTCTTCTCATTGTAACCCAACCCTGAGCTTGAAGAGGTTGGACGGAGGGACCTGTAACTGCTAAGGTCTTATCGTCCCGAAAGCGAAGAGAAATAGAAAACAGGATAGTAAAAAGACAGCCGTTTCAAGAACAAACTTTACTATGCCAGCCTAGTTAGCTTAGTTGGTAGTGCGTCTGCCTTGTAAGCGCTAGGCCGCGGGTTCGATTCCCGCCCGG
>NW_007479975.1:0-301 GCF_000475195.1 Diaphorina citri
TGTAATGTTTGTTTTCCTTCAAGATGTTTGCTGAAGTTATTGAGTCGTTACCTAGACCTACTTAATAGGTACCTAATTTTGTGTGATCGGTTATTTCTGTTGACCTAGGACACAATTAGGCTATTGGTATTTTTATTTTTGCTAGATATTTCTTATTCAGAATCGAATGCATTTAGAACAGGAAAAGCCTTTTATTGTAGAAAAATCACAGGTCATTAATTTATTGACGTTGGAAACAGTGGTTTTGGTCGCTCAAACATCTCGAATATCGCCGCGCCGTTTTAAACATTTGTTGTTGTTT
>NW_007479976.1:0-301 GCF_000475195.1 Diaphorina citri
CTATCTGTCTTACTGAGTGCACTCCTATTTGTCTCACTGAGTGCACCCCTATCTGTCTTACTGAGTGCACTCCTATTTATCTCACTGAGTGGACCCCTATCTGTCTTACTGAGTGCACTCCTATTTGTCTCACTGAGTGCACCCCTATCTGTCTTACTGAGTGCACTCCTATTTGTCTCACTGAGTGCACCCCTATCTGTCTTACTGAGTGCACTCCTATTTGTCTCACTGAGTGCACCCCTGTCTGTCTTACTGAGTGCACTCCTATTTATCTCACTGAGTGCACCCCTATCTGTCTTAC
>NW_007479977.1:0-301 GCF_000475195.1 Diaphorina citri
TTGTTCATTGTACCTTCTTGTGTCATTTATTCAACGAACGAAGAGAGTTCTACGTTTTTACGATTTTGGATTTAGTTTGTATGTTCTTCAGCACCTCTCTAACCTGAAACGGTTCGTCTAATTTTGATGAAATTTCCCATAAATGTTCATCACATAAAAGAACTTTGCTCAATAGATTTTGGGCCGGACAGGGCCTTTGGTAGCCACGAGCCACGTACGGTTTATTTTAGAGTTTTACAGTCCACGAACCTTACCTGTATAAGATAAAATTCGCCTAGATTGCGAATCGAATCCGCGACCT
>NW_007479978.1:0-301 GCF_000475195.1 Diaphorina citri
TTTCTCATTTTGGAAAAGTTCATGTCACTCCTAATGAAAGTTCTTGCTACTGTTCAGTGTGCACCCTCTATTTTGATATTGCTTCCAATGCTCCCTCTTCAGAACCTTCAGACAATGTTCTCTAAACAATTTTCCATCTTTGATGAAGTACGAGTAGAACTTCTTTACACTTTAATGGAGATTTCGTGAACATTTCAAGTTTCGTAAGCATTTCCTTCTTTTAAGATATATCTAATTATATTGAGAACAATAAACATCCCATTAAAGGACCTATTTATGTAAACCATCTATTAATGTATAA
>NW_007479979.1:0-301 GCF_000475195.1 Diaphorina citri
TGAAGCCATTGCTCAAGTGTACAAAACTCCAACTTCTCTTATCAAGGTAACTTTTTAAAGAAAAATTTAAAATTGATATCTATTCTGAAAAATTGAAAAATACAAGTTTTTCTTCTTCTTCAATATTGTGTATTAACTTAAGGAAAGAGTAGTAGAAATAGGCACTATTATGATTGTCATCATCTCATTATTTCAGGCGTACGAAGTTTGTAGTTCAAGGAGGGAAGGAGAGAAGCTTCTTGCAGATATTACCGTAAGTAACGCTAATATTGTCTTCTTTTAATAGTAAACATTGAAGTTT
>NW_007479980.1:0-301 GCF_000475195.1 Diaphorina citri
TCTCTCTCTCTCTCTCTCTCTCTCTCTCTCTCTCTCTCTCTCTCTCTCTCTCTCTCTCTCTCTCTCTCTCTCTCAGCAAAATGTTTTTGCTTCTATGATGAGCTACTTCTTCTTTGGCAAAGTGTAATGATTTCTAAACAAGTTTGTTAGTTCACTGAGCTACTATAGGAGTATATTGAAAAAAGGTTTCTGAAAATCAGGAGGTCAAAGTAATAATAGTGCTTAATAATAATAGTGCTTATTTATACTGCTCGCATGGGACTGAAAAGTCCCTTTACTCCAGCAGTAGGCTACTACTATT
>NW_007479981.1:0-301 GCF_000475195.1 Diaphorina citri
AAATTCTGAAACGCCTTTTTGTGATACCTACAAAACTACCGCCATGTATTTCGGGGTAACACAAGGAATAAACTCCATATTTACATACATTTGCATTTTCGTCCTCAGAGGACAAGGATTTTATCTCCCGGCGCTCTCGGTCGTGTAGGGGCCCCAAAAACGAGTTTCCCTTCGATTGACCTTTCCGAAGCCGAAGTTGAATGACTCCAAAATGGATATGGTAAGAAACTCAGAACTTATTTTGTAACCATTTACATAAGAGCCTCTCTAATCTCACAGGCGAACTTGGCAAGGTGATGGT
>NW_007479982.1:0-301 GCF_000475195.1 Diaphorina citri
CCCTCTCACCTGTTAGCTAAGGCGAGTTCCATTATCTACAGAGGATATTTCCACATACACCTTAGCTCTTGTAATAAATATCTATAGCATACACTAGTACATGATGTATGTCCTCGGTACAGGGTAGATGTAAAAGTTATTATGACTCCTAGATGGGCTATGCCGATGCCGCTATGGTGCAAGGAATTAGACATTTAGCAATGACTCTAATGAGCCAGAGCAGAGGCTGAAGAGGGTTTGACTAAGATCAAGAAATGTGGGATTTTCCAAGCTGGGAAATCTCAGAAATTTGACCTTGGAA
>NW_007479983.1:0-301 GCF_000475195.1 Diaphorina citri
TTCATCCAAAATCCCGTTTTTTTTTGACGTTTTAGGTCGCTTGTCCCGTTTTGGGCTGAAAATGATCTGGCAACCCTATTTAGAACCCTTACCGGACACCCAAAGGCCCTACTGAGCACCTTTGTAAAGGGCAAAAGAGTTTTCGTTTTTGTCTCATGTCATAAATGGCACCACATAATGATATAGTGATATACCCACAGGTTTGAATTGTATCATTAGATGGAGCTTAACTTCCTCTTTAATGAGTTTCTAGCATAATCCTGTGGTATTTCTCGATAAACCCAAAAGTTATACTACAAAA
>NW_007479984.1:0-301 GCF_000475195.1 Diaphorina citri
TTACTAATTTATTATTTACCTGTGTGAATAAATGGGATGGAATAATTGACACCCAAAAATTTCTCGAAATTAGGTGCCTAATCCTTTTCTTGGTAGATCTTGTAAATTAAAACAATACCTACCTACTTTCTCAGTACCTATATACTACCTACATGGATTATTTTTCCTCAATGCCTTGAGTAAGTAACATCTGAGTTACCTCCCTAGGTAGGTACATGTACTTGTTCTACTCTGTAGGTACATATAGCTTCATAAACGTCATCATATAATACAAGGTCATGATGCTCAATAACAACTGTCA
>NW_007479985.1:0-301 GCF_000475195.1 Diaphorina citri
TGGAGTAAAGGGACTTTTCAGTCCTATGCGAGCAGTATAAATAAGCACTACTATTATTATTATTATTATTATTATTATGCTAGGATGTCATATCATATGGGTTGGGAAAAAAAAAGAAGTTTGATAGAGGGAACTGCAACTGCAAAAGGTCTTATCGTCCCGAAAACGAAGAGAGAAGAAGTTTAGGATAGGATAAAGATAGTCGTTCCATAAACGAGCACTATTTATTAGGATAAAATCCGCCTCCGGGCAGGAATCGAACCCGAGGCCAAGCGTTTACAAGGCAGACGCACTACCAACC
>NW_007479986.1:0-301 GCF_000475195.1 Diaphorina citri
TGTATCACAAGTAGGGAGTTCTCATTTAAGATTTTAAAGTTGGCCCCCCTGGAGCCGCCACTGGCAGAGAAAGAATTTTGAGAACCACTGCAAAAAATGGTTTTTTATAAGAAATAACTATATGCCAAATTTCAGGTTCCCATCTTTAGCCATTCAAAAAATATTCAAGGGTCCCCGGACTTTTGAAACACTCTGTAGAAATTCTGTGAACTTTCGAGTCCCAAAAGTTTCCTTCTGCTTGAACAAAAACCAGCAAATCTAGTGACTGATATCTCTGAATTGAAAATGGTAAGTATGTCTG
>NW_007479987.1:0-301 GCF_000475195.1 Diaphorina citri
TAATTAAAAATAAATATGAATAAAATCTACTGACGAAAAAATAATTATCAAGTCTTAATAGTTTAACAATGTGAAATCTGAAGCAAACAAAGTAATGGTATTTTTGTTTCTCCACGCTCATCGTTTCTTAATCTTATTTCCATGTTAATCCCAGCAAATTTGACTCTCCTTTTTTACCTTATTTTAAACGTGTCTATTCATTAAACAATCTAGATTAAAGTTTTTTTTCTGTCCTAAATTAGTTGTTGAGAGGGTCGAAAAAATGAAATAAATGGCGAAAAACTGAGATCTAAAGATAGAA
>NW_007479988.1:0-301 GCF_000475195.1 Diaphorina citri
AACAATGTTTAATAGCCGCACCTCGAGAACAACATATGCCAAAATTATTAAAATTAATATCAGTAACAACCCTCGGATGCTTGGAATTTCTAGATGTTCTCACACCTCCCCCATAGATAGTATCTTTATTCTCTTGCTAGCTATTCTTACAGATTGTATCTTAATAATATCTCTTCTTTAAGTAATATCTTTTCTTACACTTTTCTTAAAGAATAGATGTATCTTTACATACACTTTGGAAATTAATGTTGCACGCTACGCATTCTTGTTCTATTCAGCGGCAAATTTTTGGAGATGGGAT
>NW_007479989.1:0-301 GCF_000475195.1 Diaphorina citri
ATAATAATAATAATAATAATAATAATCATAATAATAATATTCTGTCAAGAGACCCCATTTCTTGGTAAATCTATTGTTTTAAAAAAAGGTCAACCATTCTTTGAATCTTTTGAGTGATTGTAAATAAAACCTGTTCTCTGTCCTTTTCATTAAGTAAGACATGAAGGTGGTACCTTCTGTTTTTACATATAATTATATTGGTTACATTCATTATTTCATTCGTAACTTTGCTTCGCCTCAGCTTGAGCAAAATAATAATAATAGTGCTTATTTATACTGCTCGCATAGGACTGAAAAGTCC
>NW_007479990.1:0-301 GCF_000475195.1 Diaphorina citri
TTTACCTACACCTAGTCTGAATCAAAAATGCGGAAGACCCAAATGATTGAACTTTGGAAACTGAGAACTGAGTACTTGGGTACCTATTTTGATTAAAATTACTGAATACTTTGATTAAAATATTGTTTTATCTTAGAAGTAGAGCCGTTTTAAACCTAACAGGCGTGTAGGTAATGTACATATAGACCTAATTAGGTAATATCCGGGTGATAGTATTGATGAGTTCGGAAAGACGGAGACTGTTCTGCACAAAGAAAATAATAATAATAATAATAGACTCTTGAGTGGAAGGCAACCACTA
>NW_007479991.1:0-301 GCF_000475195.1 Diaphorina citri
TTTTTTTTTTTTCTTTTTTTAGCGTTAGAAAATAATACTGTTTATTCCTGGAAGACACATGATAGAATGATAACGCGAGCAGTTTACCACAGCAAGAGTTAACAATAAAGATACAGATTCACATCCAGCTAGCGGCAATTTTTTTTTTACTTTCCTTATCCTATGGGAAGGAAAGTAATATATTCGGGCAAAATTTTCGATGGTCAGTTTTTAGTGCCAAAACTTTTTTTTTACATGCTCTGTGTTTAGATTTTGACGTGCACCCAGCCTGACCAATGCACCAATTCAGAGGGGTTTATTT
>NW_007479992.1:0-301 GCF_000475195.1 Diaphorina citri
ATCAAGTGTAAAGGATGAGTGGCCACACATAGTCGATGCCGACTGAAACCGTACATTGCCTCGACAACAAAGGACACTACTTTACGGCTGTACCCAGACCAGGGTTCCATTTTCAGATTTCCTCGATATGTACGATATAACATCAATTTTCAGAAGATCTTCAAAGGATACAAATTGAAACAGTTCATCTCAATCTTACAGACAAGTATGCCGATGCCGATTGGCTTCACTCTAAATTTTCGACCTCAAGCCCTCACTGTGGCCTCAAAACTACGTCCCGGCGTTCATCGCACATCAAACG
>NW_007479993.1:0-301 GCF_000475195.1 Diaphorina citri
ACCTCGGCTGGGATTGAACCCACGCCCTCCTGTTTACCAGTCGAGCGCCTTGACCACTACACCACCGAGGCAGGTATGGAATTTTATCCTCATTTATTTGAGAATTTGACCACATAATAATTGTTATTACTTGTCTTGTGTGGGCCGATCTTTTTGCTGATTGAGTTCTACACTTCAGACTGAGCTACTAGGATATTTGGGTACTTTGTTTCGATTAAACATCTATTTGCCAGCCTAGTTAGCTTAGTTGGTAGTGCGTCTGCCTTGTAAGCGCTAGGCCGTGGGTTCGATTCCCGCCCGG
>NW_007479994.1:0-301 GCF_000475195.1 Diaphorina citri
CATTGCTGTTTTGCATTTTAATTTATGCCAAAGCAGCATCACCTGATCGCACATGTAAGTATAATATTAATAAAATAGTTTTGAGAATTGCCAACTAAATATAAGTCCAGGAAAATTGTAACTAGGTAAAGTAGTTTTGAATTTACCATGATGATCGTATAATAATTTGCTATGGTCTTGGTAACTTGGTCTTCTTGGTCTCTAATCTAAAGATAAGACTGGTTGATCAGGTTTCTATCAGGACACGAATTGCAACATGGTAACATTCAATTCCAATACTCGTATGCTGTCTACCTCAATA
>NW_007479995.1:0-301 GCF_000475195.1 Diaphorina citri
TTATCAGTCATAATAATCAACAAATAATCAGGTTTGAATTCAAGGACGGTCATTGGAAGGTTTCTGATTACGAGAATCGGTGAGAATGGGAACTTTTCCAACGAAGGGAAAGAAATATAGATCTGCGATCACAAATCATTATTTCATTTAATTCATTCTCATTATTTTTTAAGAGGTTTCATAGAGGGAACTGTAACTGCTAAGGTCTTATCCTCCCGAGATCGAAGAGAGAAGGAAGACAGGATAGGAGGAAAGCAGCCGTTCCGAGAACAAACATTACCTATCTGTTCAGGATGAAATT
>NW_007479996.1:0-301 GCF_000475195.1 Diaphorina citri
AATCTCTCTAACCACGCCATCAGCCGACGCATGGATCAGGGTTTCTGTCTTCATTACAGATGTCACTATCAGCACGTCGTTTTCTTCACTTGCTGTCCGACTTTAACTTTCACTTCAATAATATTTCCTGGCATAGGAGCGCCTATTTCTCCCACAGTGTCTGAATCCGCCTTGGAACGCAGCTTGAGTTTTTTCGCTTTATTCTTGTCTCGAATCAACACAAACCGAAGCTGTCCGTTGTATAGAAAGAATACAGTACGTTCTCCATGATCATTCAAATGCTCGGAGATGCTCAGAGTTG
>NW_007479997.1:0-301 GCF_000475195.1 Diaphorina citri
CTTGAGCGACCGGCTCCAATTAAGGCGCATGATTTTAATTTTTTAAAGGAGGAGTCGATCATAAGACCTTTCTAAACCGCAGACACCTTGAATACTATACCCAACCATCGAAAATTGATATCAAAGAATACTCCTTGAATACTAAGGATTCCAAGGAATATACTCGTCTCGGGAATTAGTAAAAAAAGAGCGCTCCTTGAATTACATTTAAGGCAGATTTTTTCCCCAAACATCCTGTATACCGTTAGGTAGCTAGTTACCCACCTTTCCCACTTATACAATCTTAATATGCGCCAATTAA
>NW_007479998.1:0-301 GCF_000475195.1 Diaphorina citri
GTTTATTGTTATAATATGCATTGAAGAATGCAAGCGAAATGACTTGGCTAGGAATAATGTGAACTGAAGAACTTTGAAAAGAGGATGGTGACTGTTCAAGAAGGAACCGTCATTTACTTCTTTCCCTTTTACTATTTGGGATCTTGAGCTATAGAGCCGTCAAATCAGGATGTGTGAAATTGATGATCTAAGATTCTAAGACAACAATATGGGATTATACATTAAGTTGTTGTTGTTGTAGCGGCTTTAGCTTTCGCCGAATGGCGATAGCAGAATAAAGAAAAGATGTCTTTTTGTATCT
>NW_007479999.1:0-301 GCF_000475195.1 Diaphorina citri
TGCTGTCCAAAGTAAAGGTTCGCCATTCCACAAAGTCCAACTTCCCTCACCACTTTGTTAAAGTTTATGTCCTCTAAAGTTTAGAGTCTAAACTCTAAAAGAAAAGTTGGAAAAGTACATTAGGTATCATTGCCCAGTACTTATCATGCTTTATCAGTGCCAGTACCAATATACTCAATACCAATAGATAACACGGTAGTCAGATAAGTTTAATTGAAATGTTTTAGGGAAGGAAATGAAGTTTGCAACTTATGAGAACGGGAACTGGGAGGGGATTACTCAATCACCTAGGGAATAGGGA
>NW_007480000.1:0-301 GCF_000475195.1 Diaphorina citri
TTTCGAAAATATCGGCTGCATTACAGAAAACATCCCTGCACTCAAGTGTGATATTCTTGAGTAAGAAACTGAATAATGATATTAATTTCCATGAGGAAGTAGGTATCAAGTGTAGAAACTAAGTCCATTGAAGTTGAAGAATTACCTAGTTGCACAATTATAGGAGGTTTGGAGAGGTTCCAACTGTCTTTTACCGTTTAATGTTGTACTAGTATACAAGTAGGTACTTACAAGAAGATGCATAATATTATTTATTGGCTGTTAGCTGTGATTGATGGACAAACAAGGAAGATAAAGACGG
>NW_007480001.1:0-301 GCF_000475195.1 Diaphorina citri
ACCAGATGGGTACAAGGATCATCACAAGTCCAAACCTTATGGAGACTCCAAGAACATCTTCGATAAGAAGGAAAAGGAAAAAGAGAAGGAGAAGGACAAATACCACGTCAAGAATAGCACAAAACATGATGACAACTTCCTAGGACCTTTCAACCCCAACTATTACCAACAGAAGAATGCAACCAAGCATGACTTTATAGATGATATCCTTGGTCCATTCCATCTGCAGGACTACGCACAGGATATCAAGGATCACTTGAAGAACAACAAAACCACAGATGAGTATGAAGATTATCAAGAT
>NW_007480002.1:0-301 GCF_000475195.1 Diaphorina citri
TTTTTCCTGACACAACTTCTTAACGAAAAACTCACCTTAGCTCGAAACTTACCTACCTCACGCAGCACGCACCGAGTAGGTAGGTGCCTACCTACCTACCTTTTGGAAAAACGAGTAGCAAGTTCTTCATTTAACCTCCACCATTATCGATCATTTTTTCCATCAATTCCATTGTATTGCATGAGTTTCCACGATGCTGGAAAGGTCGTTCTATTCCTACTTTGCGATTGTGAAAGGTCAATAGAATTTCACGATGGAAAAAAAGGAAGGTACAAAAGGTCGAAACTAGTTTTTCGCCCTT
>NW_007480003.1:0-301 GCF_000475195.1 Diaphorina citri
ATATCCAGTTATGTCCGGAAATTTAATTGCATTCGTCGTGAGGCTGTGGTGAAAACAGAAAATCGACAGTTCTCACGATATGTGAATGGGTCTAAAGAGAAAGAGCCAAAGTCCAGAAAAACTAAAGTTTAGGAAATTAAGCTTGGGGGAAAAAACTTTGTATTGTGGCCCTTCTTTATGAGACAATGAGAAGAGTGGGCTGTATTTTACAAATGAGGAGGGGTACCCCAACTTCATCGACCTTGTAAAACATGATATGGATGCTAAATTAGTTCATAGAAGTCCCAATAAATTACGAACA
>NW_007480004.1:0-301 GCF_000475195.1 Diaphorina citri
ATACCTACAATCTTACCCTATGAATCATTTATATGTACAACCATGGCATGGTTTGGCACAATTGTATTTGAAAATCTGGACTCTGAAAACACCTACTGAATGGTTAGCTAACACTAATACTAATATCTATTAGGAAGGCCTTTCACAAATAATAATAATGAGCAGTTTTCTGTACTTTATTGCTCATCAATGAGAGAACATCAATTGCTTTTAAATTTCCCTTAAACCGGGTTGTATTAACCAAACAATCCATTTTCATTTAAGAGGGTGGGAGCTTTTTAAGAGCGTGTTAAGTTCAACG
>NW_007480005.1:0-301 GCF_000475195.1 Diaphorina citri
ACTTTCGGTTCTCTTCCCAGTTGTGAAGAGAAAAAGGACATAACTCTGACCCTCCCTATTGCATTGAGCTCAAACTTATACCTACCGATGTATAGTGAGCTTTCAGAGAGATATGCCAAAGGTATATGTACAGGGGTTCTCATTTAAGGTAAAACACCCAGTTATCGACACCCTTAAGGATTTTTTCATTTTTAATTTGCTATAACTCGTCCATTTATTGAGGTAATTAATTTGAAGAACTCCGCATAACCCAAAATGAATCCCCCTAAAGGTTGTTTTCAATAGGTTGGATTGTTTTCGA
>NW_007480006.1:0-301 GCF_000475195.1 Diaphorina citri
AAATAGGATCATTGTTATTTCGTACATTTTATTTGGTAAAAAAAAAAGCTTTATAATAGGTAAGACCAAAATAATACTCGGTAAAACTTTCAATAACTTAATAAATAAAAAAAAACTCTTGACTTCTAGTTTTACAAATGTAATATATTTTATCTTTACGCGTATTTCGGGTGTCACCCCGAATTAATTCTCAAGATGATATTTAATTGCAACCTTAATTATGTAAATATCATCTTGAGAATGGGGTAACACCCGAAATACGCGTATAGATAAAACTCGCACTTCGTGCTCGACCCCCCGG
>NW_007480007.1:0-301 GCF_000475195.1 Diaphorina citri
GCCAAATGAACATGTAGGTAGGTAGGTAGGTATTAGGTATAGGTATCAGCTGTTGGACATAGGTATACGATGAAAATAACAAGGAGTCAAATACCTATACCAACATGAGACTCAGCAGGTGCACCTGCTGAGTCTCATCCTGAACTACTTAAATCAAGTACTTTGTGATCTTGTATTTTGATCATAGGCGGATGGAGGCATCAACATTTCCTGGACAGCAAAATATGCAATGACTGATTCTCGTCAGAATCACACCTCCTCCAAGTGCTAATCTCCCTGACAGGTGTTAGTCAAATCAGAG
>NW_007480008.1:0-301 GCF_000475195.1 Diaphorina citri
TCCCAACAAGGACTTTCTATCATTTAGTGAGACATTGATGTATCTGGAAATTCTGATTCTGACTGTCTAGGTATGGAGATTATATATACCTAATTATTTCCATTCCGGGGTTTTTTAATTGTTATGTTCAATATTTATAAATAATACTGAGTTAAAAGAAAACACAAGAACATAATACCTAAACCTACCTACCTACATGTATTCAAAGGACATGTCAAACCTCAGACAAGATTTGCTTTTTTTGCTGTCATAAATTGAAAACCTGCCAAAGAAATATTAAATTTTCATATAAGTAAAATAC
>NW_007480009.1:0-301 GCF_000475195.1 Diaphorina citri
TAGTAATGAAAGTATTGCAATCGGTCCAAATTTTCAAAATCGGGAAATGGTTGGAAATATCCGTTTTGGGATCCCCTATATATATCTCCCTTGCCTTATCCCATATGAGCCTAATGACTTCTGGGGTCGGCTCTTCTAGTGCGCAAATGGTACATTCTTCTATTTGGGATGTCTGTTTCAGGTATGTTGTTCTTTTCCAATCTGTTGTTGCCTCATCCAGTTGTGTCTTGGTCTTCCTCTTCCTGTCCTTTGGGATCCCCTGATGTCAAAAAAGTGATTTTTAGCCCATGGTCTGTACGTA
>NW_007480010.1:0-301 GCF_000475195.1 Diaphorina citri
CCTTAACATATTTGGTTAGCAGTGATTCGCTGATCAATAGTGTCCAGTGTTTGTCCTTTGACCTAGGAGTCTACGATACGAATCCCACCGCCCGGTTTGTTACTATTCCTTTCAATTGAGATATGTGTTTAATATGACACATCGTTATGTTGCTTCTTATCACTACTCACCTTCTTATAATAAAACCCATTTTTTGATGTTGACAATGAATAAAATACATAGTCCTTCGTGGAAGACTATTCGTATAAGCTTAATCCGACCTATAGGGCTTTTTGCTCATACACCTAAGCCTGGGCTTTTC
>NW_007480011.1:0-301 GCF_000475195.1 Diaphorina citri
GAACTGTGTTCCGACGCCTAATTTTTGATCAGAGTATATTATTTAGAAAGCTGAGAAAACGAGCTTTCCAACCATGTACCTATGTCACATTTGGACGAAATTTCTCTAAGCTCCAGTGTGAATGAAAGTTTGCGCGAAAAAAATTCCCATATATTGCATATAAGGTCGTGACTTGAATCGTTGGTGAGCGAATTGAACTGTGTTCCAACACCTAATTTTTGAACAAAGTATATTATTTAGAAAGCTGAGAAAACGAGCTTTCCAACTATGTATGTCACATTTGGACGAAATTTCTCTAAGC
>NW_007480012.1:0-301 GCF_000475195.1 Diaphorina citri
GAAAACGAACCTTATGCCGACCGTCTCGTCTGACAGACTAAGGTTTCACAGACCGGAGTGTGTCATACCGTCTTAACAGGTGTGGCGGAAAAAGCTCGAGACCTAGGTCTGTGAGAAGAGGTCAGCCTGAGTGGCTGGTCTAAAACAAGGTGGATCAGAAGTGTCTGCGCCAGCCTAGTTTAAGTTAGCTTGAAAGGTAGCGCGTCTGCCTTATAAGCCTATATCGCGGGTTTGTTTTTGTTCAAATATACATAAGTGTACAGTATTACAGTTATTTCTGGCGCAGACGGCAGCTTGGGGT
>NW_007480013.1:0-301 GCF_000475195.1 Diaphorina citri
TCATGTCATTTCTTGAGATAACTGGCTAGATTTCATGAAATTTGGCAAGATTTTCATTTCAAGTTAAACTAAAGTTTACTCGTATCTTTAGACTTCATACATACGGCGGTTAGACTTTGTTTGTTGCCATAAGTGCCCACTGTTTATGTGCTAACTAACCAATTTAAGCTCTCTATCAAACACAAATTACACAGTGATAGATACCACAGGGACTTTTTTTTTCGTCAGCAAAAACCTGATAAATTTCCAAATTTCCGGGCCTCTCTGTACCATTACAGGAAAAGAGGGGAAGCCTATTATG
>NW_007480014.1:0-301 GCF_000475195.1 Diaphorina citri
GTTCAAAACCATCAGGTGATCAAGGAACAATTATACGGACGTGCATACAAGACCACAAATTCATCAATGAACTGCCCAGTGTTATCAACGAAGGGCAAGGAGACCTTCCTAATCATAACAATGCTCTCAATGACAAGAAGTGACCATCTAATCATCCCAAACCAACAATATATCACCTAATGAAAGACACAGTAAACTCTTTACCAAAGCTATTCTGAAAGAACAAGGCTTGGCCTTCACAAATCCACACCGCATTGTCCGTTTGGGCTTAAATAACTTTTTGCCTGAATTACAGTGGCGT
>NW_007480015.1:0-301 GCF_000475195.1 Diaphorina citri
GTGTAGAACTGAAATCTGGTGGAATTCTAGGTAAACATAGATCACATTCATATAATAATTCATTAATAATATTAGTAGGTATTTAGGAAATTATAATTAGGTATAATAAATAGTGATCAATTTTTTGAAAAAAATATAAGGAATTACCGAATCAGGTACCTAATATTATTGTTTTCCAATTGACTTTCATTCCAATATTGGTTCACAGAAACACGAGCCATCTTAAAACCAAATGATTAAATAGGATAGGGGTAAAAAAGTATAGATTTCTACGCATTTCAAAAAGAAGAAGTGATGGGGT
>NW_007480016.1:0-301 GCF_000475195.1 Diaphorina citri
GATCAAAACCTCAAAGCGGTCAAAGGGCTACCTCAAATCTGCCAATAATAACAGAGTATTCCTAAAGATAGGGCAGCATAGTAATCATTCCTTGTCAACTCTTCTGCCGCACCAATTACCACCGACAAAACCCACGTCCAGCAGAAGTTAAAGTGATTCCTTCACAACTTTTCCTCGCGATGTCAGAACGACCATCATTAGAGTGAAGTTTTCTAGAACCCTGAGACTTGGGGAGCAAAGTAACATTAATTGAAAACAATAGAAAGAAAGTGAGACATCACGAAGAAAGCGAAGAATAACG
>NW_007480017.1:0-301 GCF_000475195.1 Diaphorina citri
TTAAGCTTATACGAATGAAATTAATGAGAGGAGGAAATAGAAATACCTATCTAGAATAAAGTAGAATGGGAGAGAATAGAAATACCTACCTAGGATAAAGTAGAATGGGAGAGAATAGAGTAGAATGGAGAAAAGAATAGAATGGAGGAGAGAAAATAATAGAATAGAAAGTAGAGAGAAGAGGATAGCTAGTACAAAATTAAAATGAAATAAGAGTGTAAAAAAGTCTGGTCCCAAATAATCAAGATCACTTAATTAGCCTAGTTATGGCTTGTAAGGTAGGGCGCCTGCTTTGTAGGCG
>NW_007480018.1:0-301 GCF_000475195.1 Diaphorina citri
ACAAGAAGTATAGGTAGGTACTATGACCTACAAGAAGTATAGGTAGGTACTATGACCTACAAGAAGTATAGGTAGGTAGTATGACCTACAAGAAGAATAGGTAGGTACTATGACCTACAAAAAATATAGGTAGGTACTATGACCTACAAGAAGTATAGGTAGGTACTATGACCTACAAGAAGTATAGGTGGGTGTACTATGACCTACAAGAAGTATAGGTAGATACTATGACCTACAAGAAGAATAGGTAGGTACTATGACCTACAAGAAGTATAGGTAGGTACTATGACCTACAAGAAGT
>NW_007480019.1:0-301 GCF_000475195.1 Diaphorina citri
GATAATTAAGAGCAAGTAGGTACTGCAGGTTGCATAGCTGCAGGAAATCAGTTCAGTCAGGCGTAACGAATGATCTTCAGGAATATTACGCAAACTTGGCCTTTTAACTAGAGTTTCACGTGTACATTATTGAACTGTACTTGAAGAAGTTTCCATACTACTTGTATAACTATTATAATATCTATCTAATAGAAATAGGTACAAAACATATCTATAGCTTGTTCTTTTTATTATATTAGACTTGTATAAAGTTAGATAACTTTTTAATTGTCCTCACGAGGCTGAGTGCATCCTGAAAAGT
>NW_007480020.1:0-301 GCF_000475195.1 Diaphorina citri
GAGGAGGAGGAGGAGGAAGGTTGATGGTCGGGACCACAAGCAAAGTTTAAACTTGGTTTATGTTTAACATTTGGATCTTAAGAAATCTGATTGGTTGATTTCAAACTTGTTAGCCAATCAGCTGGTTTAACTCATAAGCGCCTAGCGTTACGTATACCTACGTAAAGAAAAAATGGGGAACTTCCAAATGAGTCAAACTTAAACCAAGTTTGAATTCCGACTGTGGTCCCGGCTATAAATCGTCCTTAAATTTGGCCCTCCAACATCTGTTTCGTATTGTCTCAGGTGGCCATTGGATTTG
>NW_007480021.1:0-301 GCF_000475195.1 Diaphorina citri
CTGAGAGCCTCCTCGAAAGTTTTGTGGATATCACAGCCATCGACCATCGATCGATGTGAATTTACTGTGGATCGACATCGATGATGGACTACGTGTGGACACACCTTAAGGCCCATTCCCACTTGTCATGAGTTTCATAAGATATTTTTCACCACAAATGTCCTGTAGGCAATGTAATTTAAATGAGAGTGTTCCCACTACACACGACACGATTTTTTTCCGAACGACATGTGGGAACGGGCCTTTAGTGTTTTCTTTTGTTATTATTTTTATTATTATTATTTAAAGATGAGTGTTTCAC
>NW_007480022.1:0-301 GCF_000475195.1 Diaphorina citri
GCCTCACAACATTAAAAAGGAGCCCCTGAGTTCAAAATCTGATCAACATTGCTTCAGTTAAGCCTCGGAAGCATACATGTAAGGACCTCCCCGTTCGCGTCGCGAACAGGGGAGGTAGGTACTATTTTTTTCTACTAAAATAAAATAAAAAAAAGTAATAATAATTTTAATACCTATCTATAGTTCTATAGGTATCGAGGGTGTAAAAATATTTACCCATATAACAAGAAGGAACTGGACATCGTGTCTTTTAAAGTTTAATTTCATCAAGTGCAAAAATACTAAACATATTTTATTTTTA
>NW_007480023.1:0-301 GCF_000475195.1 Diaphorina citri
CGAACGAAAACCCGAATATCATCGACTCGCTCGCCTACTCGACTCTCGAGTGAGAAATCGGCGCGGTGTAATTTCCAGTGCCCTAAATCACCAAAGTAATCAAAGTATGGAAAAGTATTTACAATTCCATATTTCGATATGATTCGTCCAAATTCAAAATTCTGCTTTTCCATTGGCTATTACACTTGTAAAATACTTTTCCATACTTTGGTGATTTAGGGCACAGGAATAAATATTCAACTCGATTAATTTCCACTCGAGTTACAACTCGAGTTGGAAAATAATCGAGTAGAAAATAATC
>NW_007480024.1:0-301 GCF_000475195.1 Diaphorina citri
ATCAAGTAAAAGACAGCAGTCAGCAGTCTCAACTTTCCAATATTTATGTGTGTGTACCTGTTAAGTAATGTGTCTTTTCAATCAATTCCTGAACTTCAGTGATCCAGCGGGAACTGATGGTACTACTGCTATGCTAATGCTAATTTTACTTTCTCTTACGAAGAAATTAGAAAGCATTGCAAATATTGCAATTTCTTAATGCATTCCTAGGTGACAATCATTACCTACTGTCCCCGACTGATGCTTTACAAATTAAACATTGTTTCTTGTTTCACATTTATTTTTTTTTTTTTTTTTAAAA
>NW_007480025.1:0-301 GCF_000475195.1 Diaphorina citri
CTGCACGTCAGTGTATTGAAAATAAAATGTAAAAGAAAGTCGGAAATACACATTGCGCTTGCCTAGCCAGGAGGAGTTTAGGATCCACGATGCATATGAATTTTAGGAAAGCACTAAAAGGAATTCCTAATCATTAATTCCTAATCATTGCTTGAAAGAGCAAATCCGTTGGATAAAGTCAATATGGGAAAACCCCCTTTGTATGTCTGCTATTTATCCAATAACACAAATAAATGAACCAGGCAAATTGAAAAAAAAAAAAAGTTATTGCTCCGAAACTTTTTGTTGTGCATAACTAAAG
>NW_007480026.1:0-301 GCF_000475195.1 Diaphorina citri
GCGGAGCTTTACGGCCGTACCTGTCAGGTCTACCTGATAAGTGAGTGGCTGGCTTAAGATAAATATACATATTTTGGTTTTTGATGTTATTTCAAACAATGGGCCCGTTCTGCAACGAGATGAAAATTTACATTGATGAGATTGGGAACCGGCCCTGCGAAAAGACAGGTGACGTGAAGGCGAAATCCTTCCTCTACCAAAGGATTGGTTTGGCCGTCCAGCACGGGAATGGGGCAAGTGTGGAGGGGACCTTCCCAGCTGGAGGCAGATTTGACGAGGTGTTTGGCTTGTAATCTTAAAT
>NW_007480027.1:0-301 GCF_000475195.1 Diaphorina citri
TAAGTAAGCCCCTGTAGGTATAACAAGTTGCAGTTATACGTGGAAAAATAATTGAGATTATCCACACGGGATGATTGGTGCGTCTAAAGGTCATTTGTCACACACGCTCCAAGCTAAGCGTTGCTTAAAATAAGTGATCTTTCGTAGAAAGACTGTCAGAAACTGACGAATTTAAGGTCACTAATAAGCTGCTGAAAAAGTGGTCTTTACTAAAACCCACTTGAATGGGTTGTCAATAGTCAAAACTGATGCATTTGTATGAACGCCGTGGATCTTTCTGTGTATGCAATGTGGTATAAAT
>NW_007480028.1:0-301 GCF_000475195.1 Diaphorina citri
AGCTCCATTTCCAACTGCAGCAGCAAAAAAGATGACACAGAGCTTTCCATAGCAACAGGTACGTTTCATGCATGTTTTCACCCTCTTCTATTAAAAAGGTATTTGAAAAGCATCCCTCTCAATCTTTGATGTTATATTGGATCCCACAATTGTCCTCATGAGGCTAATCGCAATCCAAGAATACCATCACATGCTTCCCCTGTAAGTCACCCATCCAGATAGGTACTCACCATGCTTATTATTGCTTAATTTCAATGTCTCGTGATTAGCAGATCTATGGGAAAGCCGCTTTCTTCAACTA
>NW_007480029.1:0-301 GCF_000475195.1 Diaphorina citri
TGAACCTTTGACACGTTTGGCAACGTAGCCTACTTTTTTGATGACTCGTTGCTGCCATATCCATCTGGATGAATCATAGATGCCCAGCCTCGAAAGCATTTTTCGTGCAATGTAGAGTAAATACCTAGATTCGTAGAAGCTTAACCCATCCTTTGGGGCTGTCCAGCCCCTTCACCTAAGCCTCAGTTTGGGCTTTTTGTGTATGGGGTTAAGCAGAGTAAATACCTACTAGTGTGCCTATCATCATAATGCCCCACACGGGAAGTTTGGGAGTCATGCCTACAAGCGAAGACGGTATCGA
>NW_007480030.1:0-301 GCF_000475195.1 Diaphorina citri
AAATTGGAAATAGGGAGGTAGGCGGGTAATAGGTAATTGAAGACTTTATCTTTATACCCCACCCAATATGATTAGATACTTAGATGCATCGGTATACAATTATGGTACCTATAATAATAATTATCTATGTACTCATAAGTAAGCAGGTATTCGCGTCATAAATCGAGAACAGCACCCATAAAAGCATGTCAGTATGGTTTGGCAGAGAAGATGGGCCATAAACCAAGTATTGGTATGCTAAAATTAGCAATGTGTCTTAGGGCATACATAAAGTCCATAGCTATACATAACGGTGTAAAGA
>NW_007480031.1:0-301 GCF_000475195.1 Diaphorina citri
AAATTGTTACATCTACTAATTTTGCCCACAGGAATTTTAATAATATTGGGAGAGACTAGCTTTTTGTGTACTATAAAAGCCCTATTAACTTTCCAAAACCTGTTCTATAGGTACTGTAATTTCCAATAAAATTAAAATAAAAGTAAACAAAATCTACTCCACCGGTCTCAATATTACGCGAAAAACTAGAAACTAGTCTAAACAAGGTCTTGTGTATTTTTTCTCTTGTAATCTAAACAAGGTCTTGTGTATTTTTACCCTGGAGTCTAAACAAGGTCTCGAGTATTTTTCCCCTGCAGTC
>NW_007480032.1:0-301 GCF_000475195.1 Diaphorina citri
GATAACAGGCTATGATATGACACCTGAATCCGCCCTGACTAAGTTGTCATACGTATTGTCAAAATCTGATTGGACGTTTGAAAAGAAGAGATAATTAATTAAACTAAGGAAAAATAGAAGGACCATAACCGGCCCTGGTTGTCAGATCGACCTAAAATTTGTACCAAGGTAATATTTTAGAATTTCGGCCACAACCACAGTAAGTTCATGACAAATAGGTAAAAAAAAACCTTAGGTCTATCGCCGGTTTTCATTATTATTAGTGGTTCTCAAAAAACCCAACCCTGGGAAAGATCTTATA
>NW_007480033.1:0-301 GCF_000475195.1 Diaphorina citri
CGATAAGGTTCCTCCGTTTATTTTGAGGGAGTGTTCATCTATTCTTTCACTTCCTTTGTCAATTCTTTTCAACAAATCACTGTCTTCGGGAGTGTTTCCGTCTGCCTGGAAAGTTAGCTTTATTTTGCCCATCTTCAAGTCTGGTAATCGTTGTGACATATCAAATTATCGTGGTGTATGTATCCAGTCCACCATTCCAAAGGTATTGGACAAAATTATTTGTACCAAACTCTCCTTTGCTTGCAAACGGTTCATCTCGAATTATCAGCATGGATTTGTGCACCAGAGATCAACGGTGACC
>NW_007480034.1:0-301 GCF_000475195.1 Diaphorina citri
AGAGAGGAAGAAGAAAGGGGGAAATCTCCGATTTGCGACCGGCAAGAGTTATAAAAATACAACACGGTAGTAGGTAGGAAGGTAGGTACATTGACAGAGTGAGAGCAAAGGAGAGAGATAGAGGAGGATAGAGAGAGGGGAGAGGGAGAGAGGAGGACAAAGAGAGGAATTACTGGGCTGTCGGCCAAACAACAGTTGCAGATAAACAAAACAGAGAGCAAATCAAGAGAGAAAGAGAGAATGAGAAAGGGCAAGAGAGAGAGAGCAAGAGTGAGCATGGGAGGGAGGGAGGGAGGGAGGG
>NW_007480035.1:0-301 GCF_000475195.1 Diaphorina citri
TAGGGGGCGATATGGGGGGCGATCAATAAAAGGAGCGATAAAGGGGGCGATGGCTATCTAGGGGCAAACATGTAAGTAGGTACCTACTTAGTTATTTTAGTCTTAAAAAATAAATCTGAAGAGGAGAGAGAGAAAAATATTGCCCGTGCGTCCGAGTTTTGCCGAGCAATCCCGAGATCCTGGTTTCATTCAGCTCTGCTCCTGACGCGTGCGGTAATGCGGTTTGCGGTTTAGTTTTTATCTTTCTAATCACAGAAGTTGAGTGTTGACAGTGAAAAAATAATTATTGTGTAAAAACTTC
>NW_007480036.1:0-301 GCF_000475195.1 Diaphorina citri
TTATTGTGTTCTTCTTTTCAAGAAGAATCTTCACAAAGTCACGTCAGAATCTATCAGTATATTTATTTTATCGTTCAGATATTCAACACTACTTACTATTATTTTAATGAAGTTTTGATTTTGTTTGTTAAATAGATCAGTTGCGCTTACTTGGGTGATGTTTCAAAGTCATAGAGCAGGAAAAATGAGGACCAACGGAATTTTTCTTTTCTTACGACTTTTAGAGATAAATCGATTTTAAAAAATACCGGTAAATCGTGAAGTTTGACGTCACGGCATACGCTCCCGTAGGCGATGACGT
>NW_007480037.1:0-301 GCF_000475195.1 Diaphorina citri
TAGACACCCATGTGTCATAGAAATTGTGCTAAGTCCATTATGCTAACAGCGATTTAATATATTTTTAATTTCTTCACTCGTTACACAATGTAGAAATTTATCGTGCATATCTCATCAGTCATGTGTTTTCTATTTAAATTTAAACTTTTGTCATTAACATCGGATTAGTTTTCATGTTTCCGAGAAACCACTTCTGTGTCGTATTTGTTCCATAATCTTAATAAAAAAAAAATGCAATTTCTTTGTGTTATTATGTCACAACTTTGGTGCTCACTGCAGCATTGTAGGATTTTTCCCAATA
>NW_007480038.1:0-301 GCF_000475195.1 Diaphorina citri
TACCAACCAAGCTAACTAGGCTGGCCTGGAATTACCTTGCTTTGCTTGATATAAATAGTAATTTCACCCTCTTGTTTCCGAACTGTCCCAGGTATTCCCAGTCTTAGTAAACATTCCAGTGGTTCTGCTACAGGCGGGTCTAATCTTCCCCCTAGGAGCGCTTCAGCCCGCCCTGTGTCCTGGGGTGCTTGCCCGTGGTCCAGTGGTACTGGGTACAATGAGAAGACAGTTAAACAGGTGAGTAGTTTACTTTGTGCTTCAAAAGGTCCCGGGTTCCATGCGCAATATCAATTAAAAAAAA
>NW_007480039.1:0-301 GCF_000475195.1 Diaphorina citri
GCTTTTTCTATTCCTTTTTCAACGAATTTTTTTTGGGGAAGAAAAAAATAACAGCAAAGTTAAAAAAAAAAAAAAAATGTTTGTAAGTGGTGGATTTTCACAGGTCATTACAATTGTACTACAATGTTATTGTACAGCACTACTCTATTACAATAACATGCTACAAAAATGCCCCGGGGTCCCAAAAGTGATTAAAAAACTGGCGGTTCAGGGAGTCCCCAATTTAATTAATTTTTGCAGGAGGGGCCATTCTCTCTCTCTCTCTCTCTCTCTCTCTCTCTCTCTATCTCTCTCTCTCTCT
>NW_007480040.1:0-301 GCF_000475195.1 Diaphorina citri
ATGCACCTGAGAATAGAATGTCAAGAATAAATTAGGCTAAACTTACTTTTGTATTTGTAGCTAAAGAAGATAAATCACGAAATATTTTTCTCCAAGGGCCATATTTATGAATTTAACAAGTTTTCATTTATTTACGATTGACAAAACTTTCAGAACATACATTTTTTTTATAAATGGTATACCCATCCAAATAAGCAGGGCTTGTGCCACAGATGAACAAAATATTGATGCTTTAGTGTAGCTTGACAGCTAGTCTTTTGTTCATAAATACCTATGTCCCTTAGTCCAATACTTTTTTTAT
>NW_007480041.1:0-301 GCF_000475195.1 Diaphorina citri
GTTTCGAGGGTTTTCCATTTGGAAGTTGACTTTCATTTATTTCCCCTATGTTTTTCCCAACATGCAATAAATTACTCTCAGTTCTTAAATCATGTCCATTATTATGTCTACAAAGCATCTTTCGGGGTTACTTTTGTGACCATTTTGTGTTTCATAAATTCTCTTCTTTTCCCCCCTGGTTTCCGGATATTTCAGAACCTTTTTAGTCTTTACTCCATTTCGCTTTGAAATCCGAAATATACTTCCAAGGAAATATTCGTTAAATGTTGCATTTCTGGAATTCGAATCAATGAAGCTTAAA
>NW_007480042.1:0-301 GCF_000475195.1 Diaphorina citri
ATAGTCAACTACATAAACAGCTGCTCCATAAGGATCCACCATGAATTGGATATCCATGTTCGCCTCGTTCAAAATCAAAGCCAGCTTATTATAAGCATTCAGTTTTATTTCCTTCAGGTCTCTTCGAAGAAATACTTTAGCCCGACGAACCTGCGAACCTATTACCAACATGTATTCCTCCTCGCTTATTGGAACAGCAGCCAAGAAGTCATCAAAGTTCATCTCCTCCCTAGTCCTATGAAGTTCCAACATTCTTTGCTGTAAAGCCCGATACCTTGCACTATATGCCCTCTTTTCTTCT
>NW_007480043.1:0-301 GCF_000475195.1 Diaphorina citri
ACAACATAGATTTTCCTCGTCGATCAACGGCCGGTCGACTATGTTTGAACACACCTTTAGACTTCCTAATAGGTTCCAATGGTCAATGGTTTAGTATACACGCCAAATGAGGGGAGACGAACTTCAGAAGAGGGGAAATTTCGAAAGGAAAATACGACTGATGGCAAGAAGTAACTTCAAATGTTTCAAGTTATTAGGCAGCTACTGACCTCGTGTAGTCACCACTGGCGTTCAGCTATTACAGTCGCGAGACAGTCACACAAACTGCATCTCTGCAGATTTCCAAGAATTCCAAGTTACG
>NW_007480044.1:0-301 GCF_000475195.1 Diaphorina citri
AAAAAAAAAAAAAAAAAAAAAAAAAAAAAAGGAAATAGGAAATCTTCTGTGTGTTTTACCAGATTCATGGAGAGAAATTTTGACAATGTGAATTCTAGCCAGCCTAGTGAGGACAATATTGTGTACCTGCTTTAATCGAGGAGATGGGAATCGAACCTGGGACCTCCGGTATTGTAACTATCTACTTATACCTATGTATGAGTATTATGAACTGGACTCAAGATTGGAAGCCTAAATATTTTGGAATAAAAATAAGGATTCTTTTTTTTCTTAAAAAAAAAAAAAAAAAAAAAAAAAAAAA
>NW_007480045.1:0-301 GCF_000475195.1 Diaphorina citri
ACTTGTCACAGCTCAAATTGTGAAAGCTTCTCTTTGCGTTTAACCTAGGCCTATAACACTGGTCACTGCTTATTTGTGACAGCTCCTTTTTGAAACAATTTTCCATTGACGTGACTTCTGAACATTTTTTTTTTTTTTACAAAGTCAAATGGGTTTTGTAATTTTGGTGAGTGGCCGGCACAAGGTGTTTTTGTTTTCGAATGTTTGCATGCTCTGTTTTCTGTTTGCATAGGACGTGTGACATCTCCACCAATTTGTTTGGGTCCTTCAACAGAGACAAGTGCACTTGTGTCAATATATT
>NW_007480046.1:0-301 GCF_000475195.1 Diaphorina citri
AATAGTAGTAGCCTACTGCCGGAGTAAAGGGACTTTTCAGTCCTATGCGAGCAGTATAAATAAGCACTATTATTATTAACCCTTGAAAGTCCGCATTCAGAAAGTTTGGAGGGGAAAAAGCCTATGTTTTCCCAACTTATACACAGACCCCTAGATTAAAATTCTGAAGGTAAATGAAAATCTACCGTTTCTGTTTTCAGCTGTGGTGGATCTGAACGGCCGATTTTTCGGAGGCCGCCAAGTGAAGGCTGGATTCTACAAGTGGGAGAAGTTGAACAACCTCGAGTTACTGGACTAAGGT
>NW_007480047.1:0-301 GCF_000475195.1 Diaphorina citri
CAAAAGAAGAAAGTGTTTTAATGAAAATGTATAACACATCATTATAATCTTAAGCTACAGTTACATCAAGCGTGCCGAAAGGCTCCAGAACATCGAACACGGCTTTTTGAACTCGAACATCGAGTTCGAATTAGAAGCCGCCTGGCCTATAACACAAAATCTAGTAAGCTTGGAGGGTAGAACGTCAGCCTTGTAAAGCTATGTCCACACATAGTCGATGGCAGTTGTGAGGACACAGTTTGAGCGCTAGGTCGCGGGTTCAATTTCCGCCCGGGGTGGAGGTCTAACAAGGTTATTAATG
>NW_007480048.1:0-301 GCF_000475195.1 Diaphorina citri
GCGCTACCCACTCTAACATAGACGATTTACTTCAGGGGTCAAAATGCAAAATGGTAAATGGTCGAAGATAAACAATGTGTTGAAACGACAATCCCAAGAAAAAGCAAGGGGGAAGGAGACGACCACGACAGAGGATGAAGAGGGAGAAGAAGCAGAAGAAAATCAAGACCAAGAGGAAAAGATCATGATAATGCAGACAAAAACGGAAAAGAAGGATACCTAGCAAGAAAAGAATGATATCCTACGGAAATATGAAAATGTGATATTCTTCCCAAAAAAGCAAATACGAGGGAAAGGGAAA
>NW_007480049.1:0-301 GCF_000475195.1 Diaphorina citri
GGGGGGTGGATGCTTCTAATCTTGCAGTCTGGCCTACAGTAAAGGAAAAAACCAACCTACATTTACCTGTGGTAACGTCAATAAATTAAACAGCAAAAAAGTGTAAACAAAAAGTTTGACAAACCAAAACTAATTTGTGTGTGTGTATGTGTGAGATCAAGATGGTCTCATTTTAATCACAGATAAGATAATGGTGGTGATAAATTGATAATACACGTAAAAATGTGCTTTTGGAATGTGAAGAATAAAGATTTAAAAATAAGTGATTTAAAATATTTAAATAAGTTTTTTGTTGAATTTT
>NW_007480050.1:0-301 GCF_000475195.1 Diaphorina citri
AGGGCAAAATCCTCTTGATTTGGTTTAATAACATGATTAGGACAAACGAAAAATTTTCGGTCTGTGTCTGCCCTTTCGCGTCAGAAGACTCCGAAACTTACATGAAGATAAAAGACTAATGTTGAGGCGTTCTCTACCACCTAACCCTTAGAGATCCATTATTTTGTGGTCAATTTCTCAAATAAATGAGGATTCAATTTCATGCTTTGGCTGGAATCGAACTCGCGCCCTCCTGTTGACCGGGTGAGCGTCTTGATCACTACTCCGGGCGATTTATCCCTTTGCGATTCCAACATGCCCC
>NW_007480051.1:0-301 GCF_000475195.1 Diaphorina citri
ATACAATATAGAAAACAAAGAATAAACTTTTTATTATTGTTAAAGATAAAAATAACACATAACTCACAATAATAAATGGAATAACACAAAACAAAGAACATTAAAAAAAAAAAAAAATGCTAAACAAAAGAAAAACATCAATATATTTTCTATAATTTTCATTTATTTGTATATCTCAGACACATACTAGGGCAAATATCAGATTTCCTGCTAAACCCGAGTGCAGAATAAAGTCAAGCTTAGGTAGGTATCCTTTTTTCGAAACATTTTTCCGAATTTTTCCCAGAGATAAAACAAACAA
>NW_007480052.1:0-301 GCF_000475195.1 Diaphorina citri
CTCAGATTCGAATTTTTCACAACTTTTTACATAGGAATCGACCATTTATTTATAATTTTTACCCACTTGCAACTCCTCAATTGTACGGTTTACACCAATCAGGTTTATTTAATTCTACTCAAACTACTTTCAATGTAACTACCTCATTATAATGCCCTAAACATTTATAGATACCTTATCAGACTTTACCAGTGTTATATCGTGCCAGTACTCCTATACGGATGTGAAGCTCTTACCTTCCGTAAAGCAGATGAAGAGAAACTGTTAATCTTCGAAAGAAAGATATTAAGAAGAATCTTTG
>NW_007480053.1:0-301 GCF_000475195.1 Diaphorina citri
ATTGAGAGTCTGACGAAAAACGCCGACCCCGTCTGAACGCGGGATGAGGCGAAGAAGATGAAAGAGAAGACTGTAAGAAGAAAATGGGCTTTCTTTAGTAATAAGTAGAATTTTCTCTTTCTCAAGTTATGTCTCTTTGTTGGGGTTTCAAGGCAGAGAGGGAGGGGATCAGCCTCGGATGAAATATTAGCAAAAAAATTTAGGGTTATATTCATACTCGCTGGGGGGGTGCTGTACCAGAGTAACCTAGTACGACCCGCCACTGAAAAAGTAGTAGTACTCAGTACTATAGTAAGTACAA
>NW_007480054.1:0-301 GCF_000475195.1 Diaphorina citri
TGTGTTTTCCATTGTATCCACCCTCTACCTACTGCACGAGGCAATCCGAACTCCGGTTTGGAAACATTTGGCGACCGTGACAGGACCTCTTCTAGACACACAAGCGTGTGAAGCCGACTGTGGTGAGCGTCAGGGTGGACAGTGTGCGCACTTTTGGACAACTCAGGACAATATTCGGATGTATGGAAAACCCCAGACAACATGAGTAAGACAAATAGATCAACACTCCGCAGGTCAGTAGACAAGGCCTGTAAGAGGATCAAAGACCTGGCTGTTGAGGAACCATTGAACCAGGATGCCA
>NW_007480055.1:0-301 GCF_000475195.1 Diaphorina citri
TAATAATAATAAACTGAATATTAAACAAATTAGATAGGTACAGATTTTCTTTAATCACGATCGAATAAACTACGGGCTGAAAAATTCCCGGAGGGACGGGCCCAGCTTGTTCTGTTTATTTCTCTCTCTCCCTCCCTATTTCTCTCTAGTTAGTCTATCTGCTTTCCTCTCTCCCTCACACCTTCCATTTCTCTCTTTTCCCTATTTCACATTCTCTTATTGAGAAGGCTTGAATTCATCTCCTTAATGGTAAATGGTGGCTCATTTGAACTATCAATAAACAAGAGAGAGAGAGAGAGAG
>NW_007480056.1:0-301 GCF_000475195.1 Diaphorina citri
AACGAAGAAGAAGAAGAAGGGAAAAAAAGTAAAAAAAAAAAAAAACAAATTATAAATATAAAAACTTCCAAATAGTACAGGCACCTTTTACACCCTCACAGAGATCTTAAATTAAATAAAACCATGTTTAAAAATAAGGAAAAAAACTGCTTCATCGCCCTGTTTAGTTCGTAGCTAGCAATAAAACAACTGCTAATCTCTCTCATTGGGCGAGAAGAAACGCAATACTTCCCTTTTAGGTGTTGGGGCAACAGGGGAGCATCAGAAAGTGTTACAACCGTAAAACGAGTGTTTTTTTTTT
>NW_007480057.1:0-301 GCF_000475195.1 Diaphorina citri
GCTTTTACAGATTTTACTTGTACATAGATACCCAAATCTAATTCTCGTATAACTTTTTCCAGGGCTCATCATCAACAAAGGAAGCCCTCCTCTGTTAATACTCGGTCTTCACCATACCTACTACCAAGTTGAGAGCATATTAATTAGTATTATAACCCCAATAACACATTTTTGAAACTTTTCTGATTTAGAGAACACCCTTTGGATGCGGAAAATCATAAAGAAGAGGGCTAATGAACTTTTTCAGTAAGTAGACAGTAGATAGGTAGGTACTTGGATATATTTAGACTTGTACTTTGCT
>NW_007480058.1:0-301 GCF_000475195.1 Diaphorina citri
CATCATTAATTATGGAAGCTGTCTGCAAAATTTGAGAGACCTGTGGTTTAAAGTCGTGAGAAGCGCTAGTTCTTTTTGAGCTTTTTCCATATATAGCCCTCATTGGTGGAACTTTGGTCCGGAATGACGGCCGAACCGTACCTTCTGGAAAGGGGGCCTAAGGATACTTTTGATCTACATAATTTATCAAATCTCTGTGCCAAGTTCGAGCGACTTTTACTGGAATCAGAGCATTGCGAACTCTTTTTGGCTTTTTCAAAGATTTTTTGAGCTTTTTTTCATAGCTGGGATTTGAACCCAC
>NW_007480059.1:0-301 GCF_000475195.1 Diaphorina citri
TAAACTTTAAAGCATTTTTTCCCCGACCAATGAAATTCACTTTGGACAAAATCCTGTGAAATGTTGGGAATTGCTGGAGTACTGGGAATATGATTTGGTATTTCTGACATAGAGAGCTCTGAGCATTTTTTTAATCTTCTTTTTTTAATAACAAAAAATAAAGCTCAACTCAATTTACCCGTGGACAAACGAAATTGATTTAGGTACGAAGCTAAAAAAAGAGCTTCTGAAACACAGCAAAGAAGAAAAAAAAGTAAAAACAAATGCCCTCATCAGAAAATGCAATCAACATCGAGAGACG
>NW_007480060.1:0-301 GCF_000475195.1 Diaphorina citri
TTGGAATTCAATTGCATCAGTCTATTTACACCCGCTACATAGACCCGTCCGTTCCTTCCAATGGTCAAATGATTCAGACGATCCAATTTATCCACGGTACAATCCTTGAATGGACCATTTGGTCTGGGGAACTGGTGTAACACTGTGACACTATTGATATTATTGAAGCACAAACTTGATAAAAATACCACAAAAACTGTGGCCCTAAACCACTGATCCATTGTTTGTGAAATGCTATCGATTTCTCAGGATACCATTTTTGTAAGGCACTTCCAAGGGAAGTATTATCTTATGTACATAA
>NW_007480061.1:0-301 GCF_000475195.1 Diaphorina citri
TTTTTACGCAGTCAGAAAAAGTTATTTGTGTATTATTTTCTTATAAGATCTTCTATTCTTTATTGACATCAGCAATAAATATTCCACAGCCAAATAGATCGAAGTCTTACCTCGCACTATAAGTACAAACTACAAAATCCACTTCCTTTATTTCTAGTCGATCCTCTATAAAGCAGAGTTTGCTGTGATTCTCGGTTCAGTGGAGATTGAGTTTGGTTTGGTAAATTCAACGTTTTCTTCACTCTTGATGGAGGTTTGATCGGGTCATTCGTTCATTCAACCCAAATCTTCCATGCCTTGC
>NW_007480062.1:0-301 GCF_000475195.1 Diaphorina citri
TTTGGATCTGGAGGTTGGTGGTTCGAGTCCAAGTCAAGTCTTACAATTTATCTAGGTGTAATAATTGGGGAACGTTATATGTGACAAGCATTTAAGTATGGTTAACACAATTAAAAATTCCTTCCAAGGCTAGGGTTTGTTTTGTGCAGCTAGGCTCGAGGTAGATTTCTTTCTTTGACTTGAGCTAGAAAGCCTGGTGCAGTTCATAGCTTCGAAGCGCTCATTTTAACCTGTCAACCGCGGGTTCAGTTCCAGCCAGGTGCAAAAATTTGCACACATTATTTTCTTAATTTGACAGCAA
>NW_007480063.1:0-301 GCF_000475195.1 Diaphorina citri
CCCATGTGAGAGACACCTGTAGTAGAGTCTGTATACCCGGGCCCTTCATCATGACCAGACGACCTGCAATGGGTTAAAATAAAATAGAAATAAGATACCTGCAATGGGTTAAAATCAAAATGTTATTTAGATATCTGTAACTGCTGAAGTTTTTATCGCCCCGAAATCGAAGAGAAGTGCCTACGAGTTGGGAGAAAGCCAGCTGTCATGAGCAGAAACTTCCTCTGTTGAGGACAAAGTTCGTGCCGGGCGGGAATCAAACCTGCAACCTAGCGCTTACCAGACTGGCACACCTTACCTT
>NW_007480064.1:0-301 GCF_000475195.1 Diaphorina citri
AGTGAACCTAGCTTCTCGAAAACGATAGGGGCCTCTCACACTGGAAGTGACCAAAAAGAATTCTGAGATTTTCAGGCGGCTCGACGGGCCTTCGCGTGACACAGGGCCACCAGAAATCGCTTGGCCTCCAATGTGTGATTGACCCTATTGGAGTATGTAGGAGGGAGAGAGAGAGAGAGAGATAGAGAGAGAGAAGGAAGAGAGAGAGAGATTATCACCTCTAAGGTTGAAGTGACTGTTTGGGTACTCATTGTGCAAAGTGACAGATTTCTTCTTATCTCTCTTATCAGTTATCATTTTT
>NW_007480065.1:0-301 GCF_000475195.1 Diaphorina citri
ATTATTATTATTTCAGTAAACTTTGTAAGGTGCGAGAGGGGGAAAAGTATATTGAATAGATGTATTAGGATTAAGACCTAAGGCTGTGTCCACAACTCCACACTTAGTCGACGGCCTTCGCTTGATGTTGACTGACACCGTCCACACTGCCTCGACAGCCTTGTCCATCGACATCGAACTTCGAAGGGAATAATAGCTTTGCTTCAAAAAATTAATAAATTTCCAAGATAAAGCAACAAAATCAAAAATCCAAAGCAAAAATTGAAATGTCAAAATCAAAATACAAGTTTTATTTCAGAAG
>NW_007480066.1:0-301 GCF_000475195.1 Diaphorina citri
TTGGAGTGCAAAAAGTTCGTGGCAGTTTGCATTTCCATTCGTTTACTCTGATGGACTTTTGTAAATGTTGGGAAAATATAATATAACTTTTTTTTGGAACCTGCAAGCAAAGTTCATGTTTTTAAAATTCTTTGGTTTTCTATTTGGAAATGTTCTAAAACTGAAGACAATTTCTCTCTTTTTTTACATTCATAAATTGTTTTTTACCGTCCACAATTTCTGAAAAAATGTGGATTTCAAAAACTAATCGTTTGGTGTTTAGAATCCTCCTATTCCATTGTTTTTTTTTTTTTTTTTTTAA
>NW_007480067.1:0-301 GCF_000475195.1 Diaphorina citri
CCTGAGAGCTATGTCTAACTGATGAGTTCAAATAAGAACGAAACGCGTCTTAGGCTGCTCCCAGGTGTTGGCTAAAAAGCTACCTCACACTTTTATGGTCGGTTTTACCACATAGAGTTTCCAGTCAGTCCAGAGTTTAAGAAATACTGGCCTGCGTAAGTCAAATGGGTGACGTCTAAGAAAACCCTTGACATTGTGTTAACTCTCATCATTGTCATTATTATTATTTTATCGAAAACAGTCTAATAGGTATTTTGAGTTGACTTTTCGATTGTCTTCATTTTCCAGAGCGGCTGATTGG
>NW_007480068.1:0-301 GCF_000475195.1 Diaphorina citri
CGACGACAAGCTACCCGCCTCCTCACACCTCATCCAGCCTGAGTGGGACCTGGGACCTGGAAAACTCAGCAGCCGCATACCAATCACCCACAACATTACTCAACTTTAGTCATCTTGTTTACACAGCCAGCATGGGACTGAAAAGTCCCTTCACTACCTGAAAAGGTCCCTCGGGAACTGGCATCAGAAAATTTGACACATCCACCAAAAAAAAATTTGGACCGATTGCAATACTTTCATTACTAGTATACAAGTATACATAGCTCCGCTATACTGTAGTAATAGAAAGTAAAAAATCAAC
>NW_007480069.1:0-301 GCF_000475195.1 Diaphorina citri
ACTAATGTAATTCTTCTAATGTGTACCTAGAGTTTGAATTAAAAATTAAGATGTCTAAAATGTTGATTTCCCAGATAAAAAAAGGCAAAATTTTGTTCACTATACCTAATACGAATATTGAGTACCCAAGTATTATTCTATTAAAAAATTTATTATGTTTTTTCAATTGTTTTATACCTACCACTTATTAAAACTTGAAAACCTGTATATTTTACATGTAATAAAATGAATTATAAGTACCTACCTATCTATGTTAGATATAAGTAACCAATGAAGAGGAAGAATAACCATCTCCTCAGAG
>NW_007480070.1:0-301 GCF_000475195.1 Diaphorina citri
TTTTTTTTTTACTGTTTCTATTTCAACTTACGGGATTTCTGTTGTTTTACTTACCTGAGCATTTTGCGATTTCGTTTCCCGCAACAACACTTACAGAAGAACATTGTTCATTGCTTTACCCACAGAATAGAAATACTAAAGGACTAATACCTACATACATTTAGTTGAAATACATACTTGCAGAAAGTAAAAATACATACACTAATAGAAAATTACAAATACATACACTTGTAGAATTGCATACAGCATACACTTGACAAACCTGAAGACAGCGTACTGCCAGAATACGAACTTAGCATGT
>NW_007480071.1:0-301 GCF_000475195.1 Diaphorina citri
CTACCTATCCATAAAAAAATAAATAGGTTATTTATTATCAATATGAAATTTATTATTCTAAATTTAAATTATCGACTTTTTTCATATATTTTTATTTTCTTTTTATAGCAGGAAACGTTTCAGTAATCAATCGAAAAAGAAACAAGGCTAGAAAATATCTCTCTCCCCTTCTCTCTGTTCCTTTCTCTCTCTCTCTCTCTCTCTCGCTCCGCCTCTCTCTTTCTCCCTCTCGGAAGGCAAATTGTGAAATCAAATTTTGTTTTTTCTTTTTAATAAAATAACTAAATTGAATAATAAATCA
>NW_007480072.1:0-301 GCF_000475195.1 Diaphorina citri
CAGCGCCTCCGCTCTGAGCGCTAGCAGTCACGTGTATTCCGACCAGTTCCGAGTGTGGTTCCGAGTGTACTACTTCGTCCTCTATCCGCTCCTTTATTATTATTTCGCCTCGTGATGATAGGCTTTTTAAGCGCTGCCTGATGACTGAACACTATGACTGGTCATAGGAGTCGTGTATTTTATTTTTGTGTATTTTAACTAGTCATGTAGGTACTTTGTTTAAGTGTATTTCAACTACTTATGTATGTTATTTATTTTATGTGTATTTCAATTAGTTACCTATGTATTTCCAGGGTTGACT
>NW_007480073.1:0-301 GCF_000475195.1 Diaphorina citri
AAAGGGCAAAAAACTTTTACCTCCTTTGTCCGCCCCTGTCTTCACATCATAAGCTGAGTGGAAGTTCCCGCATTTTAATGTTATTAGTATCTCCACATCGTTTAGCATTCCATTAATAGAAATCTCCAGTAACCTCCACTATTTAATAGACCAGGGATATTGGTGAGTTTTATCACGCCCAACTTTTTAACTACCGTGCAACAATCTGGGTACTTCCAGCTAAAAGAATACGGAGTGCATTTTCTCTCTCTCACATATTCTAATATGAATTCAGAGCTTTTATTGTTGCATAGGGTGATAA
>NW_007480074.1:0-301 GCF_000475195.1 Diaphorina citri
TGGATTGATGCCATTTCAAAACTATCCGAAGCCATCAGTCTAGTTAGCTTGGAGGGTAACAGCGCTTGAAAGCGCTAGATCACGGGTTCAATTCCCGTCCGGGGCGGATTTCATCCTGAATAGATGAGGTTCGTTCTCGGAACGGCTGGCTTTCATGTCCTATCTTTCTTCTTTTTTCGCTTTCGGCATGATGAGACCTTAGCACTTACAGACTCTATGAAAGCTCTAAAATAAAATCAAACCATGAATTATCCGTGGTAAAGCAGGGCTTTTTCACAATTTTTGTGAATATCACGGTATT
>NW_007480075.1:0-301 GCF_000475195.1 Diaphorina citri
GTATGTAGGTAACTTCTAAATTCTAATACCTACTTATGTAACTAAAAACCTTAGCAGTTACACAGAATACACAGACCCTTTAGTTCAGCGATTTTCAACCGGGGGTACGTGAGAGACCCTCTGGAGGTACGCAGGAAAAAAAAATGTGTAATGGCGAACAAAAGCAAATTTTGAATTTTGACGGCTTTTCAGTGCAGTAAAGTTCAAAAACGTACCTACTGAATTTTTTTTCAAAAGATACTGAGTGTGTATAAAACTCAGTAATAATGGTACACAACAACCTAGGTATGGGTAGTCGGAA
>NW_007480076.1:0-301 GCF_000475195.1 Diaphorina citri
ATTTGGACCATATAAAACTTTTAGGAAGGGGTGACACCGAAAACCATGTATACGAACAAAATAGCGGCCTTTTTTTCAAAATGGCGGCCAAAAAAAGGGGTTTTTTTAGGAATATCTCGTTTCCGGTAAAAATTTTCTAATAACAATAAATTAGAAAGTTGTTTGTCTTTTTATTTCCTACATTTTATGCATTTACATTTTTTCTCTAGGATGTACCGTAATGCCGTACCGTAATAATTTTTCCAATATGGCGGCCAAAAAGAGGTTTTCTCACAATATCGCGTTCCCAGTAAATTTTTTC
>NW_007480077.1:0-301 GCF_000475195.1 Diaphorina citri
CTCTCAATCGTCAGCGCACGGGAATGGGACGGTGTGCACACAACATGGTGAGGTGGAGGCTGGCTGAGGATGAAATGTGACTGCGGGTCAAAACAAACCATGGACCATTTGCTAACCTGTCCCAATCTACCAATAGCATGCAACACCGAAGATATGTGGTTAGCAAATGAAGAAACAACAAAAATGCCATCCCATTGGAAAAATGTAATAGATCAGTTGCGCTTACTGGGGTGATGTTTCAAAGTCATAGAGCAGGAAAAATGAGGACCAACGGAATTTTTCTTTTTCTTCTACGACTTCT
>NW_007480078.1:0-301 GCF_000475195.1 Diaphorina citri
GCTGCTATACAGGGTGAACACGAAAAACGTTACCAAAAGCCTAGGGTAGATTCCTGAGGACAGTGTTCACCCTGTATATTATACATACATATTTACATACTTAGTATAGAAATAAGTTCCCAATATGTATAGAGGGATGTTGCCTGCAACATATATATTTTGGGAATGTATTGGAATTGATGGGTTTGATGTTTCCAATTTTCAGGAAGATGTGATTAAAAAGAGATTAATTTACACCAGTAGGTATACCTACTTGTGTAAAAGGAACTCTACAATATCATCAGTAGATACTGTTAGCATA
>NW_007480079.1:0-301 GCF_000475195.1 Diaphorina citri
GTTCAGGGTTCCGCAAAGATGTTCACCTTTTGAAAAGGGTTCCGCGGGCCAAACTAATTAAGAAACACTGGTCTAGACAGTCATTTGTCAGGCCGACAACCAAGCATAACTTGATGTAGATATAAATGACTGACTATCTATCCTGAGTAGGCACATGTAACTGTGTTTAAGAAAACAATTTTTTTCTCCTAATTTTTGTACAGCATATGTAAGACATTCACCTTTTTACTTTGAATTCTACCTGTTTTTAATTCCAATGTTTGTTTTGTTTTTCAGTGATCTGAGCAAGAATCAAATTTCC
>NW_007480080.1:0-301 GCF_000475195.1 Diaphorina citri
AATGAAGGTTTAAAGATAAATGCCTGATGGGGATGTTCTTATGACTAAATGAAAAACGATCTCTAAACTAACAAAAAATCGTTACAACCTATAGGTAGTATCTATATTCTATACAGCTTATCTCTTCTCAAATGCGCCGAAGTCTTGAGGTTCTGGCACCATGATCTTTGAATCAACAAGTTTGCAAACTAGACCACAGTGTTAACCAAACCACTAAGGAATATAGGGTGATTATGATTAACACTCTGAAAGAAATTGATAAAGAGAAAGAATCTGATAAAGAAGTTGTTTCTTTTCAATA
>NW_007480081.1:0-301 GCF_000475195.1 Diaphorina citri
TTTTTCAAAACGATTGCATCATAAAAGTGAAGTTCAATGGGAAAATAAATTCGCTATTTATAAATATGACGATGTGTAGATTCGATAAAAGCAAATTATTTATTAAATTTATTTATGTTTCACAGAGCATCGCGATTTTCAGAGTGCGAGGAATTTGACTCTTGGTTTGAAGCTTTGAAGTAGAAGTGGATCCAATCGCGAGAAAAAAAAAGGAGAAAGGAGAGACCTATACAGTGTGTCCACTTTTAATGTGCGCCATAGGAAAAATACATGTAAAAACAGTTTTTCTTGTCTCAAAAGT
>NW_007480082.1:0-301 GCF_000475195.1 Diaphorina citri
ATACAAATTTCTTGACCCCGCCGGGAATCGAACCCGGGTCTCCCGCATGCAAGGCGAGCGCAGTGACCACTACGCCATAGGAGGTGACACAAAGGAACTTTTGTGACCTACACTGACTGGCAGTCTAAATAAACTTCATTTAATTGAGTAATTTTAATTGTAAATAACCTTTGTGTGCTCATCAGATATCAGGTACACCTGACAGACGGACCTTTTCAGCCGTACCTATCAGGTCTACCTGATAGTGTGTGTGCTCATCAGGTAAATCTGACAGGCGGACCTGATCAGGTGTACCTATCAG
>NW_007480083.1:0-301 GCF_000475195.1 Diaphorina citri
TTTTTCAAAGTTGTCAGTAAGCGTGATCAATCCTTTCTGGCCCTATTCTAATAGAACAGATACTAAGGCTGAGTACTAGCTTTTATGCTCGTACAACCAGAAAGTATCACTTTTAATAAACTTTAAGGCTTTTGGGGGTCATATATTTCTTGGTTGATCATGCAAGAATTAGGTATGATTGTTTTTTATATTACTTTCTATTACTACAGTATCTATAGTTTTGGATAGGTAATTTTAGGAGGTAGTGTCCATCAGACTTAATACTGGCAATGACTAAAAGGGTTAAATTCTTTTGGAGAGA
>NW_007480084.1:0-301 GCF_000475195.1 Diaphorina citri
GTATGGTAAATATGGCAAGGGTGGGGTGGAGTAAGTCAACAAAGTATCCGTACCATCTTCGCTTTCTCTCACTCATTTACATAATCTTGAGATGAAAACCATTCCCTGATATTTTTACGGATTTTCATATTGTGGCGCGTACATTCTGGTATCTGGTCCTCTTGGAAACTTGAAACCCGGATTTGGACATTGATTAATGGTCCATTTTGTTACATTATTTGGCAAAATTATTAGGATAGTGGATATTATACCTATAAAATACATTTAGAGCATTTGTGTAACTATAGACGATCTAGCCTTA
>NW_007480085.1:0-301 GCF_000475195.1 Diaphorina citri
ACCACTTAACAGAGTTCCTTTTTAGCAGGGTTTAGTTTCCAATTGAAGCATGAAAACCAAAGTTGTTGTGTGTTGAAAGATTTCTTCCACAAGTGTTCAGCGCTTTACCTAGAAGTGTACGAGTATGCAAAACATAGTCCGCAATACCAATAAACAGCAAAAGTACCACACATGAAACTTAGAACAAAAGCTTAATTAAAATGCTTGAAACCTTTCCTGTCCCTATAAATTTTGTCATAACAAACCAAGATCACAAGTATTATTACCTTTACATAGGTACACAAAAAACGAGTCGTGCACA
>NW_007480086.1:0-301 GCF_000475195.1 Diaphorina citri
AGGTAATTAATTACCTCGCAAATGAGGATGCTAATAAATGAATTCATATTATTAATATTACGTGAGGAATGAGGATGATATAACATTATGTTTTCACATAGTGTACACGTACCTACTCTCAGGTATGAGGATGTGTAATGGTGTATTATGTTAAGGTATGTGTATTAATGTATTGTGTTTACACTCACGTAATAAGGTATGGGTGGTAATGAACCCTGTGATATCAGCGTACGTTTATCACGTTATCAGAGTACGTTATCTAACATTGAACAAATAACAGATGAGAGTAAAACAATAATTC
>NW_007480087.1:0-301 GCF_000475195.1 Diaphorina citri
ACAAACTTCCCTACCTATTCTTATACAAAGTAATAAATCTCAGACGATAGGTACCTAAGCAAATTTACATAACCAAATCAAAGAGAAGGCACTGGAAGAATAAAAAAAAAAATGCACCTGTATGTGCACAGTAAATACCTAACTGTAATAAGACAATGCAGGTAATTTGATCACACCATCATTATTTATGTGAACTCAACTCTTCAAAGCATAGGTAACAAACATGGACATGTAATTGTGTAGGAACTTACTATTAATCATTTTACAATAGGTAAATAAGCCCTTATGTAAGTACCGTAAC
>NW_007480088.1:0-301 GCF_000475195.1 Diaphorina citri
AGTGCTCGTCTTTTCTTGCAATTCCGCCACCGACCACTATTCACTTTAAACTCTTGAGGTGTATCCACACAGAGTTGACTAATTTGGATTTTATTTTGGGGACTAGCAGACTGCCAATAATAATACTGTCATTTTACGACTAACGTTCTTCAACCCATTTCATTCTGTTATGTTTTCGCCTATGCTCATGTTATGCTTGCTTAACTTCTGTCTTTCCTTTTCCCCATGCCAACTCTGTCTCCCATACCTCTTCTTCCCCTCTTGAAGTAGGGCGAGGAAAAGAACATAGGAAACAGAAAAG
>NW_007480089.1:0-301 GCF_000475195.1 Diaphorina citri
GGATAGGAGAAAGCCAGCCGTTCCGAGAACGAATATTATCCCATCAGGATAAAATCCGCCCCGGGCGGGAATCGAACCGCCCGAATCCCACCCTCGGCACCAAACTTTGGTACCACAACTTCGAAGTTCAGAAAGAGGAGGAGCTTAAGTCAGAATCAAGAGTGGGGGAAATTTCTCCTGCCACAGAATTTTGAGCTTTGTATACGATGGTACTTCCTCAATTCCAGTGTTGTCAGATGGCTTCAGTGAAATTATACTAGATTCGTGCTAAAATTATACTAAAATTTGAAAAATTATACTA